>NW_027645274.1:0-28465 GCF_032717465.1 Coenobita brevimanus | reverse complement strand
GTGGCTGTGGCCGTCATCCACTTTTTTTTTTTCTCTTTTCTAACTTTATTTCTACTACTTCAGATGGTACATAGCAACTACCTAGATATACATGGCCACTACAGCCAAACAGAAGCCTTCAAAAACCATCATGAGACACCCACCCTTCAGACACAACCACATCCAGAAAAACACAACCTATACTCTCTCTCTCTTTTTACTCTAACTTGGTCTAAAAATGCCCTGTGCTCTCTCTCATGGATGCTGTATTGTAAGAATACAGTATATAAGCACTAAAATATGATGCTGGTTTTGAAGAACAGCTATGGAAAGCATGTAATAAGAACTTACATTACAAAGAGTACTTACAACCTATTCTCATCCTATACCCAACACTATTTTTCAGAAGGATACATATCTTTTCCTACTCTCTTAAAACGGCCCCCATTCCAAAGGAACTGTGCTGTGAAAAGCATATGGAATTTCACAGTACAGGTCACTGGCTCCGACCATCTGCAATACCGGTGGCCTAAGTGCAGTCCAGTAGCCCAAGTGCAGTCCGCCAAGTGGCTGTGGCCGTCATCCACTTTTTTTTCTTTCTTTTTAAACTTTATTTCTACTATTTCAGACGGTACATAGCTACTACCTAGATATACAACAGAAACCTTCAAAAACCATCACCAGACACCCACCCTTCAGACTCAACCATACCCAGAGAAACACAACTCTAACTTGGTCTAAAAATGGCTTATGCTCTCTCATGAATGCTGAGTTGTAAGAATACAGTAAACAGGCATTAAAATATGATGCCTGTCACAATGAAAAGCTATGGAGTGAATGCAGGTCTAATGTTTTGTTTCTGCCAGTGGGACACGTTAAAAAAAAATACCAAAACATGAAAATTTGTGCCAAGTTAGAGTGAAATGAGTATACCCAGACTTCAACACAATCATCATCTTTCTCTACTTCAATGCCAACACAATACACAACTCACACACAATGCACTATGCCCACAGTGTAATGCTTCCTGCCACACCACACCACACTCACATTTACCACAGTGTAAGGCCTCCCCCCTCACCACAACACACTACTACAAACACTCACCACATGTACCACAGTGTAGGCCTCCTCCCACACACCACACCACACTACCACAACAGACAATCCTTCAACATATACCTTTGGGGCTGCCAGGGTTTCTGTAGTCAGTCAAGTGGGATTACAAGCCAAGATTTACTAATACATAGCAAATATTCTTCAAAACAGCATAATTTTGATATAATAGGTTTATCATCCACTGACAAAGGAATTCAATTTATCATGAGAATTAATTTGCTGGAAGGGAAGGTTATGACGGCCAATACAGGTGATAGGAGGGTCAGAGGCATGTAATGATTTTAGCACTACAACAACAGGGTCTCTCTATCTCTCATGACAGAAATATTTGAGGTGGGAGCAAAGAACAAAGAATAAACAAGCATTAAGGGGGCCAACTATCAGTACCATGCCTAGTGAAGTGGACTAATCATCATCATCATCATCTTCGTAACCAATTATTTTTCAATCATCGTAACCATTTTTTTTTTTCTTTTTCAAGCAGTCACTCCTAACCTGTTTATTTATTTTTTTTACACATGGATAAAATGCATAGGGCCCATAAAGCAAAGAGGAAACCCAAGAGAGAGTGAAACTAACTGCAAGCCCAATGAAATGGCTCATACACTCATTCACTTACCATTCAAATCCTAGTATCTTACACACACACACAAAACCATGGGGACATCACACATCCTTGCTCTCTCTAATCATAAACCACGACAACCCAACCCAACAGACATCAACACCATCACAAACACCCAAACGATACACAGACCAAGAAAACGCAACAATGAAGGAGAAATATCAACAGCATAGCCTAAGAATCAGCATAACGATAGTAATTCTAAAAACGTATCAACCATTGGCTGTGATGTTGGAGACCTTGCAACTTTATACAACATCGTCTGCCATCATCCAATCCTATGTCACCCCATAAGGAGCGTAGGAAGCCAGGGCTAGGCATACTGCACAAAATTATCTGCTCAACACATAATACTGCTGATTTCTGAGATGCCCTGGGTTGAAAGACGATAGAGACCTGACAGGCAAATTGGTTCTTGCTCATGCTTAGGAAAATATGGCAAATGACTGTGTGATAGGAAGAGATATATCAAAATAGTTTAGTCTATAGGCACCCTAGGATCTCTCCCTACCTATCTATCAATCAATCTATAGCCTGATGCCCTAATCCATATAGTTATAAAATTTCAAACACGTGGCACATTTTCCACCATACCGATAAGAGTATAACATATTCCGATTCAACATATAACTACAGTCAGTTTATTTCCATCTGACAAAACAAGGCAACTTTTATCACTTCAGTACTAAATCATTGATGTATAATATTCAGTATGCCTTAGTGATGGGGTACGGATGAGTCTCCTTGGTTACTAGTCAAATTAACTCTCCAGTCTGACTACACTTGGCCATAAAGCTAACAGTTATCTCTGTCAGGTGAAGCAAACTGACTATAGAATAAATCAACAGAAATAAAGACACCAAAAAAACACACCCACATCAATATATAAAACATAGTCAGCCACAGGAAAAAAAATATAAAAAACATAAACCGTATTAACGATAAATGTTCATATATATATGCAGGGAAAAATCTCGTTAATCTCTCACCTAAATGAAGGGAATCAACTGCTATGTTTAATGAGGGGAATAAACTCAGAATGATTGTTATTCTTGGATATAAATGAAGGGAAACGACTCAAGTTGCTCATCAACCTTTGACATAAATGGTCGTTAACTAAGGATGCTTGTTAGTTTTAAAATCTCAGTGCTATTTAGGACAATACATTTTTCTTTTTAATGCAGAGAAGCAGAAACTGAAGAGTGCAAGAAATAATACACAAAAGAGAGCCAAATGCAAGATATCTTACATCTGAAATTCCTGCACACATTGCATTTACAAGACTGGAGGTCACAGGCAGAGGGAAATAGAGATTGAGAAAAATAAATTCAAGTTGACCTGTTGCCAATTACAATCAACCAAAGAAGGACAAGAGTACATATTTTTTTCAGCATATTTTTTCCTGTGGCTGACTGTGCAGTACATCACAATGACATGGTAATAATAATAATGCAAATATAACAAGAAAATGGGCATAACAATTGGCGTACAAATACAATAGCCAACATCAACAGTTCAGGAGGGATAATATATACAAAACACCCATTTTTATTGTTGGGTAAACAAGCACTATGGCTTTTTTGCAGAGTCCTTTTATTTGCCACAGTTATTTACGATCTTTTGGGCTGATAATACCTGCTGTTGTGGTGGTCCCTGGCTCATTTTAATTACTAAGAATCAGAGTCAATGCTGGAGAACCTAAATACTGGAATTTAATCAAAGAAAAGAGGCAATAGGAGCTCCAAAATTCTTACAACCAAGATTATCCTCTAATATTCTTCAGACGTGTGTGTGCATCTTTCAGGAGTTTACTCTGGAAAATGACATGCATATATCCTTAGCAAAGTTTCATAGCTCATTTAGCCACATCTCATTCAAGAAGGTAGATGATCAGCACACACAGATAAGCTACAACCAACTGACACTGTTTTACTTAGGCAGCAAATACTGTACTGGCAAAAATGCTGAAATTGATGCTATGTTGGTTCAGAGAAGTGGTTTGATTACAGCACTACTACACAGGCATATCCAAACACCTGCCACTGTCCTACTTAGCCAGGAATACAGGACCACAGCAACAGCAGCCCACAATTTACTAAACCAAAATACAGGGCTGCCCATATATATCTGGTGTTGTCGGCTCAGTCTGCGGGTATGGGGGAAGCACGTATTTTGACAACTTAATTATGCTCCGTTTAACTGGGTATTAAATTACCATCATTCCTTTGTAAATGCTAGTTGAAACATGACTAATATGGTGCTAGTCATGAAGAAGTGCTATGGAAAGGATGTTGGGCCACAGTGCTATCTTATTCTGCCAGTGACGTGAGGGAAATGAATCTGCATAAGGACAAAAATCTTGTCTCTTTGTGTCATGTTTGTGTCATACCTTGTGCCATGCTTTTGTGTGTCATGTCTGTGTGTGTCGTGTTTCTGCATGTCATGTCTCAGTGGCTGTTCAATTTGTATATGGATGAAGCTATAAGAGAGGTAATAGGAAGGAATGTGAATATATTGGTATCTAGTGAGGGAGGGTAAGATGTGGAAACTTCCTGAGCTGTTGCTTGCTGATGATACTGTATTGTGATGAATGTGAACTGCAAGGCTTGGTGCATGAGTCTGAGGATGTAAGAAACAGAATCCTAAAGAGAATATACGTATGGGTAAAGTTATGGTCTTGAGGGAAATCACAGCATACAGAGTGAGACTGGATGGTGAGGAAATAGATAATGAAGGTGCATGGATGGTGAGGAAATAGATAATGAAGGTGCATCCAAGTACTTTAGAGTGATGAGTGAGGATGGAAGGATGTGCTTGAATGGGTACAGCAGGGTAGAAAGGTTGCTGGATCACTGAAAGCTGTGATAAGACGTTGAGAAATGAGGCTTAGATCCTGTTGGAAGGGCACAAGAGTGAGAGCAGTGGAAATGACCTGAGGAATGTGTGGAGTTTTATGGACAGACAGATATACAAATGAGGAAGTGGAAAAGTGCTGTGGTGCTATTAGGAGAAATACTTTGAGATAGTTTGGCCATGTAGAGGATGGGGAATGAGAGAATGACTAGAAGGTATGTGTATGATGTGAAGAGGAGGAGAGACCATGGCAGAGACGGAAGACTGGAGTGGAGAGATACAAGGGAGGGAGGTGTGAGTTGGAGAGAGGGCAGTCAAATAGCAGATAACAGAATGACATGGAGTTAATTTGTTTGTGGCCTCCCCTTATGCGACTGAGATGTCTGGCAATAGATAAAAGTCAGTGGAGGGTAAAAATCTCTTCTTACCAAAATGAGTGAACTTTAAGCAATTACTGAAGAAAATGCAAGAGGAGATATTAAATTACTTGATAAAAAAATGCAACCAATGGATGCAAACAAGCAATCACTATCAAGTAAGAAAGGGTTATGGGAAACAGAAAATGATGCAGGGTAGTGATGGTAAAGCCGACTGAGCCTCCACCATATCAATCATCAAATAATCAAAATCAATATAATAATCATCATTCATTATTATTAAAATCATCACTGCAATCGTCATCATCATCATCCCAGCCTCTTCTTCCCACCTAAGGATGGGGTAAGGTATGGTTCAAAATGCAACAACAAAACACATGGGATCAGACATGTTATATATGAACCACCCTGTATTTTTTAGCATCTGTGGCACATAACCAGGACTTAACTGCATCTGTTTGTGATGTACAGGCATGTGCAAAAGTATGCCAACAATACTCTGCCAGCACTAACTTGTATTTCATATTTACCACTCTTCCCCAAATGACTAGAGGGTAACATTCCTTCTGTTGCCTGTTTTCCTGATGCCTAGAACAGACACCTTCATATGGCAATGATCAGATATTGAATGTCAGATTAAAATAACAGCCTTCAGTTCCTTTACTATCCCCATACAGGAGAATGGTGGACTAGGAAAGAATAGTAACGTTGATGTGCAGTCCTTACCACATAAAATATTTCAAACAACACCTTCCATTCCTACAGCTGGCAGAGAAGTGTCTACATACTTTGCTCATGCTCAGGACAGGATTTATGCAAAACATTTCATAGCCAATGGTTGTGTACGGCTGGCCAGTTGTCTATAACCTTAGTCGCTTTACTCGAATCTGGCGAAGATGTCTTCTTTCAGAGCTGACGGCAGCAGGTAAAGAAACTGGTTGTTTGATACGATTACTAATCAAAGTGGACATCTCGTGACTATCATGAGTGACAAGCCAAGTGGCTTCTGGCTACCCAGGATATAAGTTACTACACTTGGTGGTAATATACAACTAGACAGTCACGTGGTGGTGTAAAGAGTTACGGCGCTCCAGCTGGATGTGGCAATATCCGGTATTAAATTAGTCAGTAGCTAGTCCCAGGTCTCTTCACAAAATGGGGAAACAAAAAATTGGTGAATGACTGGGTGGCTGTGAATGTGAGGTCCAGCATCTGATAGATGTGAACAAAGTGTGCAACGTCTGGCTTGCAATATCCACTTAAGAACGTATGCCCAATCCTTGAGGCATTGCCTAGGCCGTAAAAAATAAACAAAAAAACTGGCCATCAAACACAACCCCCTCATAGAGCATTCCGCCCCCTTACTGTACGGCCACAACGTGGTTATTGCAAGCAAGGCCTGAGTGCATGTTTATCTATATAATCATCCACCTGTGTGCCACTTATCCTTCCAACATATGCAATGATGGACTCCTTCTCACTGTCCGACAGCCCCCATTACCCACGTCAAAACGAATATATGTCATGGCACACAATGGTGGGTTGTGTGTGCTGTAAAAGTATTGACCCAACCCCCCAAAACCCCACTAGTAGCAAAGGGACTTGGGGCCACGCTACACGACAGTATTATGGCAACTAATTCGGCACACAATTTTTAAAGTTTATCTTTACGATGCAGACTTTTTGTTCATTTACTGCCGGCGCAAAACTTTAATCTCCTCAGTCTGACTTGGCGCTAATTTTTTTTAAAAGCATACCGGTACTTAGCGTTCCAACTTCCACACAGGGGAATCGATGGGCCGAGGTTCGTAAACAATGAGTAACGCCAGAACTGCAGGGTCGATTGGTGTGGGTGATTTAAACGGACAACATAGCGACAATATACACAAGTATCAAACAACTGGCCATAAAAAAATCTGTCCACTGTGCATCAATTACAATACAAACATCAACATAATAATCAAGCAATAATCATATGCATATTTCACTTGGGTGTCTTCTAGGTGGCTCAGGAGGCTTGCTAAGAAATCACGTTAGGAAATCACCCCAGCCACAAAGAAGACAAGCCACTTTGACTGAACTAACACCAGACACTGTTCAACTGAGAGAAACACTACTAGTAGTCAAAGGCATCAAAAATAACATGAGGAACCTTTCCATCACAAAATTCTTGCAGTATACCGGGTATCTACCTAGCTAACACTTACTGCAATATATCTACTATCTATGTGTATCTGTGTAGTGTTTACCTATCTGTGTACTTTATCTATCAGCTTGAAATATTGCTGAGCTGAGGCAACACCTTAGCAAGGAGACATGCTAATCATGAAGTGCAGGGGAAAGGTTTCAAAAGTATCTGCTACTGGTAAACCTGGGGAATTTACTTACTGTACTCTTGTTACTCTACCCAGGCATAAAATAAGCATCTTAGCAATAGTTTATCAAGCAGAATGCTAGTCATGAAGAAGTGCAGTGGGATGGATGTAGGCACGTAGTACTGTGTTATTCTACCACAGAGATATATGAAAAAAGCAGCTGAATGGACAAATCCCAGGCCACGTTACGGTGCAAGTATGATAATTGAGCATAGACGAATATAAATAAGTTAAAAATCCATCCAATCAGCCATCATCCAATCCCACATCGCCCCACAGAGGAGCGTAGGAACCCGGGGCTAGGCAAGTTGGTCCTGACATTTAAGATGAAAATAAGTTAAAAATAAAGCTCATTATTATCCTTAGACCCCCAATGCATCACTCTCAGTTGAATAAAACCATCTGGTGTTAGTTGGAATAAAGACAGTTGCTCTCCCACTTACGAACAAGAGCTAAGAAGAATTGCTGTTGAGATTAAACACTTACCGGCTTGAGATTTCATTCGGCTGTGTGGTTGCCAGCCTGATAGTGCCAGGGATTGACTCCTGGCACTGCATCATCCTAGCTTATCATCAATCATTGTCGTCGTTGATTGGCCAGTAAAATCAGCACCTAGACTAAGTTAACTGGCCTTCTATATCCTAGTGGTGGAATGATCTAGTTATGGAGCCTAGCACTAACTATTCTATCATCAATCATCGTCGTCATCATCAATAGGCAAGTAAAATCAGTACCTAGACTAAGTTAACTGGTCTTGTATACCCTAGTGGTGGAATGATCTAGTTATGCAGCCCAGCACTGCCACTGATCATAATTAAAATCATCATTAGGCATTATCATCATCATTCCTGACTCCTCTTCCCACCCAACGATGAGGTCAGGAGTTCTCTATTAAAATATCTAAGTAGGGGAGCAACTGTTATACTCTGTCCATCTCAACTTGGCTTAAAAGTGATCTGGAAAGGATGCAGAGCCACAGTATTGCTAGCCTTGTCTTACTCTGCTTCTGGCCGATGAAATTAGGCTGCCAAGGACAAAACTCTCTGCCAAGTCAAGGTGGACCAACCAAAAATTTTCTAACTCACATTTCAGACGGGTGGTTGTAGCTGTAGTTGTAGTAGAAGGAACTGAGATGTAGAAAGGTTTTCAGGATCAACGGCGCTGGGAACCTCTATATCTATCAGAGGTATTTCCCGAGTTTTGAGGCCACTGAGTATTTTTCAACATTCACCACACAATCTTGTATCACTCTATGAGCAGCGAAGGAGCCCAGGGCTGGGCAAGTTGGTCCCGACATTCAAGATGAGAGTGACCAGCCACACTCATCCCCGAGTGGCATTACGTTAACGATATATCCCAACCACTCTTGGGTATAGCAAATGCATGATGAGAAAAATTGAGTCAGCACTGCCGGCTCCAGCAGGCAGCACCACCAGGATCAACTCCAGCACGGCAGCACCACCAGGATCAACGCCAGCACGGCAGCACCACCAGGATCAACGCCAGCACGGCAGCACCACCAGGATCAACGCCAGCACGGCAGCACCACCAGGATCAACACCAGCAGGCAGCACCACCAGGATCAACGCCAGCACCACCAGGATCAACGCCAGCACGGCAGCACCAACTCAGCAATCGCAGGAACAGCAGCCTGAGTAACACAGATGGACCCTGAAAATAAGGCAAGGTTTTAGGAGATAATCTCAAGTGTGTTCAAACTTAATCCTTTTGTCTGTGGAGGAGTTCAATATGGATCTTAATTAACCCCTAGTGTATTGGTGCTGGATGGGGGGGAGGGCTGCCTGACTACATTTACACTTCTCAATGCCACACCTATCCCGCAAGAGGAGAATGATGGACTACAGAAGGGTAACTCAGCCTGCAGTCCACTGGGATAATGTTCTGCTGTGCCTGGGGTTGAACTACTACTAGTACACAAGACCTAAGATGAACAAATCCATTTTACATCATCTGTCTGGCTCAATTCCTTGGTTATAGTCCCTCAAGTACTTTCTTATTCCCAGCAGAACAAGAAATTCCGACGGCTCTGCATTATTTACCGAACTCTTCATGACTGGCTTTATTCCTGTGTTAATCTTTTGTTACAACTCAGCACTGAATAAGGACAGATGGCAGTTTAAACAGATAGATAGTGGGAAACTGGGTAGTAGATAGATTCCTTCACAATGATGGCTGTCTCCTAATATAAATGAAAGAGTCTGGTGGTAGCAAGTATATTATGACAAGAGCAGAAGGCCCCATACTACAGGTCCCTTTGGCAAAATTCAAAAAAGTCACAATAGGACGCTTACCTGAGAGTGGAGGCAGATGGTTGGTATTACCGTGATTGGGCAGCTGGTTGGTATTAATTTGGCAGCTGGTTGTGGCTTTCTTCTCCCCTTTCTCCGTCTCTGTTGGCAGTTTCCACAGCTGGGTCAATTAATTAACACACCTGAAAAAATAGTACACATTAGTCCTTTCCTTCCAAACCTTGATTAACAAAAGTATCTGGTTAGCAGCAAGAACAATATAACCTGGGAACAGTAAGGTTTAATTACATGGCAGTAAGAATTTGCGAAGTCTGTAGTAATAATAATAATAATAAATAATAATAATAGTAATAACAACAATAATAATAATAATCGTTTCATTTTTAAAGGCTCCAACATGCTTGCATGAGTCGGCCTTGGTCACCTAATGGCGGCTCTCCATGCTGCACGATCTATTGCAGCCTCCCTGTTCAGTCCCTTAACCCTGAGGTCACACTTAATGACCTCATCCCATGTCTTTCTCGGTCTACCCCTCATAACCCCACCCCCAATATTAACATTTCTCACCATCCTCACCCAATTATCATCCCCCATCCTCTCCACATGCCCAAACCATCTCAATTTACCTCTGCTCATCACAACACCAATACATTCCAGTCCCATCCTACCTCTCAACTCTTCCATCGTAAACCCAGCCCCCTCAGACCTTGCACACAGGGACGCACTACACATCCACCTAATCATTGTCATTTCTGTACGTCTAAGCCTGCGAATATCCTCCTCCTTTACTGCTCTGGTCTCACTACCATACAGCATGACACTCCTAACACATGCTGCATACAAAGACCTCTTAGCACGTAGGGAGAGTCCTCTCAATGTCATGAGAGGCAAGAGCTCCCTGAACTTCTTCCAACCACTTCTCATCCTAGCCATAGAACTAGCTCCAGCCCTACCTCCAGCACACAACATGTTTCCCAAATAACAAAACTCTTCCACACACTCAAGAGATTCACCAGCAAGATCAATCCTTTCACGCCTGACAATCTCCATCTGCTCTCCCTGACACGCCGTACACATAAAATCAGCAGTATCTCACAGTATACCTCTGACAGCACTACATCTCTTGCACCCCCATTTATCACAAACACCGCACAAGATGGAATTACTTCCCACGCCCTCATGTCAAACTGCACATGGCCACTCTCCCTCATCTTTGACAGTACTGCCACCAACCCTAGATATCATCACTTTTGTTTTATCTGCAGTTACCCTTAAGCCCTTGTGCCCCATACCATCCCTCCACTTCCTAAATCTTTCCTCCGCTTCCCTTTCATTCTCTGCAATCAACACCAAATCATCGGCATGCAACATCTCCCACAGGAATCTGCTTTTGAAGTCATGTGAGAGGGCTTCAAGTACCATGATAAACAACATAGGACTCAAAACTGACCCCTGATGCACACCAACGTTCACGGAAAACTCATCACTCAAATCTCCATTCACTCTTACCTGGGTGCTACCTGGGTGCGAGCACCCACATACATAGCCATAACCACCCTAACCAGCCACTCCTCCTAGTCAAGCCTTCTCATTGCCCACTTCACCACCTCTCTAGGGACTCTGTCAAAGGCCTTTTCCAAATCAACAAAAACAAAATACAGATCCCTTTTCTTACCAATATATTTTTCCTGAAGCTGTTAACAATGAATATGGCATCAGTGGTCCCCCTACCTGGCATAAACCCAAAATGCATCTCATCAACATTCACTCTCTCTCTAATCATACCTTCTAAGACTCTCTCCATTACCTTCATTATCTGATCTAAAAGCTTTATACCTCTATAATTTCCTATTTCCAGGTCATCACCCTTCCCTTTATACACATTTACAATTACACTCTTCAGCCAATCATCTGGGACAACACCATCCATCCATCATCCAATCCTACATTGCCCCATGAGGAGCATAGGAGCCCGGGGCTAGGCAGTTGGTCTCGACATTTAAGATGAGAGTGACCAGCCTCACTTATCCCTGAGTGGCATTCACTCATAAATAATCATATTTGTCAGGTCAGTGACTAACCGCACCCCTATATCTCCTGAGGCCTTCAACATTTCGGCAGTCAACCCAGACACACCTGCTGCCTTCCCCACCTTCATCCTGCCTATTGCCTCACTCACAGTAGCAGCATCAATCAAAGGCCAAGGGCCAAACACTGGATCTGCTGGCTCCAAACCTTCCCTGTCCCAGTCAAACTCCTCATTCAACAACCGGTTATAATGCTCTCTCCATGCATCTTTAATATCCCCACTGTTCACCACTACCCTTCCTTCAACATTCTTCACACACTGCTCACCTATAATATCCCGATTATCCCTCTTCATCTGATCACTTCATCACCTTAAATATCATATTTTTCCTTTCCACACTATTTAGGTTATCAAACAAAAGTCTCGGTGACTCAGACTTCGCCCTGTATACCTCTCTTCTAGCCCTACGCTTGGCAGCCAAGTATTCCTCCTTGCTATAATGATAATCATCATCATCATCCGGGCAGGGTGAGGAGTAGCAATGTCCAGACAGCCCAAATTTGCCCAATCCAATGGGCCACGCTTCCATTCGCTCACCATTCAAGCCCCCAGAATCCTGGCTCTGTATGATACGCCAAAAACATTGACCACGTTCTGTAGCTTCAAATAAACGTATCCGAGAGTCAATAATAATAATAGTAATAATAATAATAATAAAAATGCAGTACCCCAGTCTGCAGTCCACATACAGTATACGCTGGCTACAGTTTACATATTGAAGGGACAAAAAAAATGTCACCATATGCTGAATTAATCTGCCTTCCAATACAAAGAATTACAGAAATCTGCCTATATCACACTCCAGGGGTTGTTGCTGTTGATCAACCCTTGTCTGTCTAGATGAGCAGACCCATCAACTGCAGGGAAGCAACTGCCCTTCCCATGTACTGAGTCTGTATTCCCTTGCAGCTGACAGCAAGGAATAGTGTAAAAGTTTAGTTCCTGGATGGATGTCACATTTGGGTAATTCCACGAAGATGTCAACCTTTTGTGTCAAAATCAGAATTGCTTAAAAGTATATAAATTATACATCATTTTAAAGCTTAATCATTGAATTTTATGAATCTGAAGAGAAAGAGAGCCTAAACTGTCAACTTGGGGAGCTGCATAAAAAACTGTCACGTTATGTCACCAAAGAAAAACCAGTGCTGAATATAGCAACTTTCATAACATCATTGACCAGAGTATGTTATTGTTTGGAATGCTGACACTGTGTTTTACTGAAAATGTGTCTATTTGAGTTGTGATTGACACTACAGTTGTTTACATATACTGTATGTTGTGGTCAGAATGTAGCATGACCTTTAAATGGAAGTATTTCAGGAGTAACGTGTCTCATGTTTTTTCCCCATTTTTCCCATACACAACTAACAAACTGGAGAATACCAACATAACTTTATATTATAAACAGGCATCCCAAGGCCTTAATAATGTAACGCTGGGATACTTTGAAATAAACCCTGGTAAGCCATATGGTCTGTCACACACGTTACATGCCCACTGTGAGGAACGTTACCAGAAAATGATGTAAAGTTTCTCACGCACACCTTTGAACAAAAAATCAAAGTACCTGCACTGAAGTCCAATGATAAAACCCCTGTGTTTGTAATTTAGTATGTTATCTTTAAGTTTTTATTCTTTCCAAACAGTAAATTGATTTTGCCTGGTACCTGGTGAGTGTGCTTTACCATCATGTCTCCAATGACTCCAGCTGATTATTTGAATTCTGCTGGTATTCATTTTACACATGTATCATTGTGGACTGATGGGGCAGCAGCCCACTTCAAGAATAGGTATTCTATGGCAGCTCTAACCTCTTACAAAGCCATCCACAACTGCACTGCTAAATGGAACTTTCAAGAAAGTTATCATGGCAAGGGCCCTCATGATAGGATTGGGGCTTTACTAAAACGGAATGTCTACAAGCGAGTTTTGCAAGGTCGCTGTACAGTAAGGTCTGCTGTAGAATTTTATGAGGAGGCTGAACAAATAACAGATAAAACTGAACTAATGTATGTGTCTACTGAACATATAAACACTGAGAAGTCAAGATATGTACAGATCTGGAAAAACTGTAAGGCAGCAAAATCCATTCAGCAGTGCAGGTCAGTAAAACCTCTTGGCCACTGTAAAGTAGCATTGTATCATTTGACTGCAGACCAATCACCTTTTAAGCAGTGCTAACTTCAGGAGACTGGCTATGACCCACAATCTGACTCCAGTACTAGCAGTGATAGGGAAGGTACACCATCTCTTGCAGAAATGTCAGAGTCATTCATGTCCCAGCCTGAGCCACAGAGTACTACTGATATTGAGGCAACACAAAAACCATCCCCAGGTAACTATGTACTAGTTCATTACACTACCAAGAAGCTGTCGAAGCATTATGTTGCAGTGGTAGAATCAGTTCCGGAGCCAGGCATGTTTGAAGTTAATTATTTAAGAAAGAGAGGCACTGACAAAATGGGTGATAGTCAGTTTCATTTTCCTGACAACCTGGACAGAGACGAGATCTCAGAGGATATGGTTGTGCAGGTATTGCCAACTCCTCATGTGTCAAGAATGACACGCACATTCAAAGGGGTGAACTTTCCTTCCTCAATTAATTAGTCTAAAAGGATGAATTTTCCATCTTCGATGAGCAAGTAGTTGATCTTTGTCTTGTTTATATCGCTGTTGTGATATACAGGTAAGCTTATCATGTAACTTTCACATCTCTTACTGGCTGTAGGGTTACCTACATGTTATAAGGTAATTTCTGTTCATAATATTCAAAATTACATTGTTCTTTTCCGCTGCATCACCCCCAACCCTGGTTTACAAGAATCATGTTTTGGTTAATTTATCGTGTTTCACATTAATACATGACTTACATTGTTTTGTGATACAATTACTGTAACCTTCATAAAAGATGATTTTGTAATTATATGAGAAATATAAATCGCACAAGTAACGTTTCTCACTTTTCCTGTTACGTGTCTCACGGTCACATTTTCCTTAACAGTAGCAAAATTCTTAGGGGAAATAGAATTTGCTGGCTATGATTATGATCCTCATACACTGACATATGACTGATATAAAGCACTTCTTGACCTAACCAGTAAAATCACAGAGTTATTGAAAATACTCACACAAAGTAAAAGGTGGGGTAGCATCGCGGTAACGTTTCTCACGCCACTTTTAAAAATTTATATAAAATCAGAATAAAAACATATGAATAATCTGACCATGGCATAATGTATTGTGAGGTGTTGGTAGTATACCTTGCAAACAGCATTTATTTATATTGCCTACATAATACAAGTGAGAGTAGATCAGTAACTTATCTCTGAATATAACGTTTCTCACGATGGAATGACCCATTTACATCTCTCCACTCAGTTAACAGGGGCACCATAGTTGGCTCCACTTCACCTCATAAAATGGTTCACCTCACAAAAATGGTTACCACTCACAGGTGTAAGTGTGTTCCTGGGTTACAGAAGTGAAATCAAAAGTACATTCAAGTCCCTTCCTTCCTCTCAACTCTTCCATTGTAAACCTAGCCCTCCCAGGCGTAGCATTCAAGAACACACAACACATCCATCTAATCACTGTCCTCTGTATGTCTGAGCCAATGAATATCCTCTTCCTTTACTGCCCATGTCTCACTACCATCCAGCATTACACTCCTAACACATGTCCAAGATGAATATAATTTCCTGACCAACACATATACAACATAAGGTCCAATACTAGACTTCCTTTACTTAGCCTAAGGTGCCTTCATGTGGTGGTACTGATGTGTGTGAGTGGTGGAGCTGCCCAGGTATTTAAACATCCCTCAACACCTTCCCTATCTTTGCATGGAGGAGGATGGAAAAAAAATATATATGTTCAACCTTGGTTTGTATAAATCCACCAACTGTGTAAATTAAAGTAAAAAAAGAACTGACGCTAAAGAGGGATGCCTTCACCTGGTGACACTAATATACAACCTCCCTCAACCCACAATTTCAAATAAGGAGGATGGTGGAGAGGATGGAGAGTGAGAGGCTAATGAAGATAATGTATGTGAGTGAGGTGGAGGGGAGGAGAGGGAGGGGGAGGCCAAGGATGAGATGGAGGAATGGAGTGGAGAGGTATATGAGAGAGAGGGGTGTGAGCTGGGACCAGGGCTGTGAAATGGCGGGGGACAGGGCAACATGGAGGCGATTTGTTTGTGGACAACCCTTATGGGATTAAGGCGTCTGGTAATAGATAGACAGAGAGATAGGATGGTGGACTGCAGGAGAAGAGCAACATCAGCCTGCAGTCCACTATATTTCATAATCTACCTTTTGATTCACTTTCATCGCTTCACCCACAGATAAACAAACCGAGATACATGAAAGCAACAAAACCACACGTGCCCTATGGTAACATGCCACACATACCTTCACTATAAGCGCGTGCACGCACACACACACACACACACACAAAGATTCATATCCTGATGGGCCTGAAGCAATAACAAGAACAAAGAGGCATCACATTCACACACTTACCACATTCTACAGGCAGGTGTTGGGGTTAACGTCCATTACAGTTTCAAGTTAGCTGGGGATTCCTCTTCTTCTTCTTTCCGCCTCTCTCTAGGCAGCTTCCACGGCTGACAATCAACTCACGCACCTGAAAAATATATTACACAATTAGTCCTTTCCTTCTGAACCTTAAGTTTACCTGGTAAGAAACGTATCTGGTGGCATCAAGAACAATATCATTTGGGGACAACAACAGGGTGACATGGAGGCAATTTGTTTGTGGCCACCCCTGGAGGCATCTGGCAATAGATTGATACTTTTTTTTTTTTTAATGCACAGAAGGAACACAAGGCTACAAGCCCACAAGATTGTTCCCTCCAAGAAAAAATAAAAACACGATAACAGAAGCCATATTCAAGACCCAATCATTTCAAGATGCCTGGACACACTGTATTTAAAACACTAAAGATCACAGACAGTAGGAAATACAAAGACAGTTCCAGAGTTGACCTGTTGCATACATGAAGTACTGAATGTAATGGTTAACTCTTGCATTTGAGAGTTTACATATTACAGAGTGAAAAAAAAAATGTCACCATAGACTGAATTAATGTGTCTTTCAAAACAAATAAAGGAATCAGACTTAACAACATTCAGGAACAGACTCAGCACTCTTTCTCTCTCTCTCTCTCTCTCTCACACACACACACACACACACACACACACACAAAAGGGGGCGATGCCTGGTAGATTTACCCCTTAATACACTTAAAGCATCATACTGGCAAGTGCAAGTGCAATAAGATTGTGTCATATCATATTGTTTATAAAGGCTCCAACCTGATTGCATACATTCGCCTTGGTCACCTAATGGCAACTCTCCACATTACTTGATCTCTGGCAGCCTCCCTATTCTGTCCCTTATCCCTGAGGTCACACTCTATAACCTCGTCCCAGGTCTTTTACAGTCTGCCTCTCACAACCCTACCTGACATTCATACTTCTCACTTTCCCCACCCAATTGCCATCCTCCATCCTCCCCACATGCCCAAACCATCTCAATCAACCCCTCCTTATCACAACACCAATACACTTCGGTCCGATCCTTCCTCTCAACTCTACCCTCAACGTTCACACCTCTCACCCTCCACACCCAGTTGTCATCTTTCATCCTCTCCACATGCCCAAACCGTCTCAAGCTACCCCTCCTCATCACAACATCAATACACTCCAGTTCCATCCTTCCTCTCAACTCTTCATCAACATCTCTCACCATACCAGTTGTCATCTTCCATCCTCTCCACATGCCCAAACCATCTCAATCTATCAATCCTCATCACAATAATGTTTTCATGTACATTTTTATACCCTAACTCCTGTTGCAACAATAATCAACTTACATGATGAAACTAAAAAATCCCTAATTATATATGACATGGTGGGCATACAAAGACAGAAAAAAAAAAAAGATCACTTCTATATTTTTACCTTAGAAAGTGCAGAACTAACCATCTACATGATATCTCCTTGCTGGGTATAATTTAGTCAACTACTGAGGGTGTGTTTATACTTCAAGATTACTTTTCTCATTTATTTGTACCCTTAAAATTTGCACACACACACAGGTTCATTTGTGCAACATTGGGGGGTTACAGTAGTCCTTAGCTTTAACTCATCTGATGTCTGTCTATCTGTTGCAAGACGCCTTAATCCCATTAGGGGTGACCACAAACAAATCTCCATATTGCCCTGTCCTCTGCTATTTCACTGACCTCCCTGCAACTCAACATCCGCTCTCCGATCTCTCTCCACTCCATCTCATCCTTGGTCTCCCCCTCCACCTGACTCAAACAGATCTCCATGTTGCCCTGTCCTCTTCTACTTGGTTTACCCTTCTCTAACTCACACTCCTCTGTCTCATACATCTCGCCACTCCATCCCTCCATCTCATTCTTGGTCTCCCCTTCCACCTCGAAATGAACGGATCTTGAATTTGGCTCTCTTTTGTATTGTTTTTGTTTCTTTCTTGGAAGGAACATTAATGTGGGCTCAGACTGTGGTTCCTTCTTCCTCGCATAAAAAAAAAAAAAAAAAAAAAAAAACTCTTCCAGCTATTCAGACTCTTACACACACTTTCAGCCAGTCCAACTTTCATACACTCTACTAGCCAGTCTCTCATTCTCCATCCTTTCCACTTGGCCAAACCACATCAAAGTACTTCTCTAAACACTTTCAATCACAAAGATTTCACATGAGCTAAGGGGTCTTTGTATACAACACATGCTACGAGTGTAATGCTGTATGGTAGTGAGACCTGTGCAGCAAAGGAAGAGGATATTCACAGGCTTAAATGTACAGAAATGGCAATGATTAGGTGGATGTGCAGTGCATCCCTGAGTGCAAGGCCTGGGGGAGCTAGGTTTACGACAGAAGAGTTGAGAAGGTGGGGTGGGACTGGAGTGTATTGGTGTTGTGATGAGGAGAGGTAGATTGAGGTGGTTTGGGCATGTGGAGAGGATGGGGGATGATAACTGGGTGCAGAAAGTGAGAAGAGTTAATTTTAGGGGTGGGGTTGCAAGGGGTACAGCAAAAGGACCTGGGACAAGGTCATTAAGTGTCATGAAGTGTGACCTCAGGGTTAAGGGACTGAACAGGGAGGCTGCCAGAGACTGAGCAGCATGGAGAGCCACCATTAGGTGACCAAGGCTGACACATGCACGTTGGAGCCTTCAAAACGAAACAAAAACGAAACTAGTCACACCAGGTACTGACCAGAATTTTCAGCCATGTACCTGCACAAACAGTTTGGTTTCTAAGGGTGCTGTTTACCCCTCCATAAATATAAGTTTTTTTGCTTTCGTTTTATAATCCTGACAGTCTGTTTATATGTGACAGTATGGTGCAGAGACCAAGGATGAGGTGGAGGGATGGAGTTGAGTGATATACGAGGGAGGGGGGAGTGAGTTGATGGGAGGGTAGTAAAATGGTGGATGACAAAGCAACTTGGAGGCGTTTTGTCTGTGGCCACCCTTTGCGGGATTAGGGCGTCGGGCTATAGATAGATAGATAGATAGATGGTGCAGCACAGATGATTTGCCACACAGCACACCCAAGGCAATAACCCTACATGGAGTTTACTGATGACTGACACTGTGTAGGCAGAGCTGATGGAGAATATGAGATAGTAGAAGGTCAAAAGGAATAGGGAAGTGAGCTTAGAAAGACAAAGAGAGAGAGAAAAAGACAAGTAGATAGATAAACAGATAGAGATAGAGAGAAAGAGGGAGAAACTTTATTACAGTACAATGATCCCTACTCTATCATATGGAAGTGAAGCTTAGCCTTACCTTATGACACCCTATGGAGATCTCAGCCACTAAGCCTCAGTTACGCAGTGCCGTGGCATCAATATATTCTTGCAAATACCCTAGCCTGTCGCAGTATGCGGCAAGAGGTGGTGTGTCTCCCATCTTTCGCAGGAAGGCGTCTGATTTCGGCTTGAAGGCTTCTACGGTGCAGGTTAACACGTTTGTGAAATATCCTTTGACGTGGCAGGATCTTCCCCTCTTGCTACGGAACTTTTATTCAAGCTTGGGTAGTACCAGACTCCTCCACAGGGTTAACATGCTGGTCTCATCCCTGGTGAAAGGACACAGGTCAAGGGTGAGAGCAGTGGAAGAGTGGCAAAGAGTGAAAAAATGTTATCTGAGAGGAGCATATGGAATGGAAAAAGAGTGAAAAAGAGGTATATGAGAAGTGCATGTGGAATTATATGGAAAAACAACGACAAATGATGAAGGTGACAAGCACTGTGATGTGGATGTGACTGAAAATGTTACGAGAAATACTCTGATGGTTCAGTCATGTGGAGAACAGAGAATGAGACTGACCAGGAGACTGTATGAGTGAGGTATTAGGGGAAACTAAGGCTAAGATGGTGGGATGGAGTGGTGAGAGATATCAGAGGAGTTGTGAATGGCAGAAGACAGAGTGACATGGAGGCGATTTGTCTGTGGCCACCCCTTGAAGGATTAACGTGTCTGGTAAGTTATACAGATAGATAAACAGACAAGGTCAAAGGGAATCTGCTGGTAATGCATGACTTCCTGTAAATGTCTGTTACTATGACCTCAATCTTGGCTATAAAAAAATAAATAAATAAATAAATCATGCCCTATGGGTCAGACACTTACATATTGAAACTTTTATTTATTTATTTATAAGTGTACATTAGTGATTATTTAATGCACAGCTTCTCCCTTTCCTATAAAAATTCTAATGCTTGATCATTTTAAAAACACTTCCCTACCTTTCTTCCTGCCTCCCTCCCTTCCTGGATGGTGTGGAGGGTGGGAGATAATCCTGTCTATTCTTTTCTCACATGTTTGTTAAATCTTTGTAGCCTCACATCCACTCTTTTTTTCTCACCAGAATGAGAGACTGACAAGGAGAGTGTATGTGAGTGAGGTGGAGGGGGGGAAGAGGGAGAGGGAGGCCAAGGAGATGAGATGGAGTGGAGAGGTATATGAGAGGGGGGTGTGAGCTGGGAGCAGGGCAATGAAATGGCAGGGGACAGGGCAATATGGAGGCGATTTGTTTGAGGCCACCCCTTATGGCAATAGATAAATAGGTAACCTTAATATGTGGCAATAGGCCCCTGTTATTCCTGCTTCGTGTGAACGCCTGTATGAACTTGATAATTCCTCACATAACTCTCCATTCACTCTCACATGTACAGCAGCTGCCCATTCATAAAATTTCACGTCAACCTGACAATCCATTAAGATACAGTTTTCTCTATCTATCTATCTACTGCCAGACGCCTTAATCCCGTAAGGGGTGGCCACAAACAAATTGTCTCCGTGTCGCCCTGTCCCCCGCCATTTCACTGCCCTGCTCCCAGCTCACACACCCCTCTCTCATATACCTCTCCACTCCATTCCCCCATCTCATCCTTGGCCTCTCACAGCTCTCTCACAGCCCATTTTTACTATCACCCATGGAACTCTATCAAATGCCTTCTCCAAATCCACAACCATCATTCATTCCCTTGATATAGTCCCACCTACTTCTTCCTTCCCCTTTCTCATTCTGTGTGTCCTCTCTTCCTACTTCTCCCTTGCCATCCTGTCACATTTTATTATTTTTCCAGTGCAGGTGGCTCTACACTGAGTGACAAGCCTAATGGTTTCCTGTAACTGAGGAAACTGTTTACAATGCTGGGTGGTAACCATATAACCAGATGATGGGGTGATGTGCAGCCTTCTATGGTGACTGTCAACTGCTTGGACTGACGCATATCCGGAGTCCATCCAGAAACCAAGCCTCCATAATACTCCCTGTGCCTCATTTTTTATTTATTTATTTTTTTTTTAATGCAATGAAGAAGGAGCCAAAGGCCAGGAGCCCACAAACCATTCCTTCCAAGAAAAAAACAAAACAAAAACAATACAAAAGAGAGCCAAATTCAAGATCCGTTCATTTCGAGATGCGTGGACACAATGTGTTTGAAAGACTGGAGATCATAGTAAGTAGGAAATACAGACAGAGGGAGACAGTTCCAGAGTTGACCTGTTGCATAAATGAAGGACTGGGAGTAACAGTTAACTCTTGCATTAGAGAGCTGGACAGAAATGGGATAAGAGTTTGCTGCTAGACGAGTGCTACGCACCCGTCGTAGAGGTGGGGGAATGCAAGCAGACAGTTCAGAGGAGCAGTGACCACTGATGTAGCAACAGAAAAGAGATAAAGATGCAACAATGTGGCGAAGAGACACAGGTTGAAGGGAGCCAGTAAGAGGAGGAGAGTTAAAGAGACGAAAAACCTTTGACTCCACCCTACTGGAGCTGGGGGGTGGTTTGCATGCATAGGAGAGGCAGAAAATTACTCTTCAGATTAATCAAGTATACCATCTAAGGTTCAGAAAAATCTTGGGTAGACATCTGGATAAGTGGTCAATTTCCAGTAAATGGCCTTTGAACTCGACATATACATGCAACTTTTTTCACCAAAAATGAAGGTATAATCAAAGACAATATGCCTCAATCTCTGCTTCTAATTCACATGAAAATATTGTTTTGGTGTCTAAATATATGTTTTTGATGTCCAGGAATTCAGCTATGTCGGTTAAAATGTGCCCAGACTTACAGAAATGCATAAAAAGTGGAAAAACTGTTTGCCACAACCGATGGCAAAATCGTTATAGCAGAAAATTTATTGTAAATCGAATTTTGGGGTGGAACTTTTCTATTATCGTTGTAGCGAAACATCGTAAACCGAAACATTGTAAAATGAGTAATGACTGTATTATGAGCGTTCATAAACTGGAGAGCTGCTACCACATGTGTGAAGCACAGGCTGTAGCAGCCATCATCACAGTTGGAAACCGCATGTTTGACACAAACTGGAAGGCACACGATAACCCAGAGGTCACTGACCTGGATACCCTGCCAGAATCCAAGAGAGTCAGGGAAGGAGGCAAGAGCATTGAGGTGTGCACACTAGATGAGACTGTCAAGATCATAAACTCTGATGAACAAGTCGTGGTGACCTATTCTGATGATGGCTCAAAAAAGCAGGGTGCTGGGTCATTCTCCGTTCAGGGTATCACCATTAACGGAAAATACAGGTCACTGTCCACACTAATGGGAGAAATGGAGTTCCCCCGAGCTAAGCCCTGTATTGGACTATATAGCCCCGCTAGGGTTACAGGAGGGAGCTACCCCTCCCGGCACTGCCCACACTAAGCATTGCTTCAGAGTCCAGAAAGAACTTAGCTGCTCTCTGAGTGGTGATCCTGGAAATTCAGGAGGCAGCAAGTGGTGTTGCAGCCAAAACTCTGTTCGAGAAAATTGACTCTGTGATCCTCCTTTCGGGACTTTGGCGAAAGCTTTGCCATTGCACTTGACATCTCAAAGGCTTTTGATCGAGTCTGGCATAAATCTTTAATTTCCAAACTGCCTTCTTACGGTTTCTATCCTTCTATCTGTGCCTTCATCTCTAGCTTCCTTTCTGGTCGTTCTATAGCCGCTGTTGTAGATAGCCATCGTTCTCCTAGATCTATTAACAGTGGTATTCCTCAGGGCTCCGTCCTATCACCAACCCTCTTCCTTTTATTCATCAATGACTTTCTAAGCTGTACATCTAACCCTATCCACTCATATGCTGATGATTCCACCCTTCACCTTTCCATTTGGTTCCTGCAACTTCCATCTCAGCAAACAAGGGATGAGGCTATGGCACACCTATTGTCTGACTTGGTTCGTATCTCTGACTGGGGTAAAAATAATCTGGTTGTTTTTAATGCATCAATGACTAAGTTTTTACACCTATCAACCCGACAAAATCTTCCACGGGTATATACACTAATGTTTAATAATATTCAGCTTAATCCTGCATCATCCTTGAACATGCTTGGGGTTTCATTTACTCGGGACGTATCTTGGAATGATCATATTACATCTCTTGTAAAATCTGCTTCCAAGAGATTAGGTGTGCTAAGCCAACTCCGTTCCTTCTTTACCCTTGCACAATTGTTGACTCTATACAGGGGTTTTATCCGTCCCTATGTGGAATACAACTCTCATGTGTGGGGAGGCTCCCAACATACAGCTCTTCTCAACAGGGTGGAGTCAAAGGCTTTTCGTCTCATTAACTCTCCTCCTCTTACTGACTCCTTTCAACCTCTGTCTCTTCGCCGCACTGTTGCATCTTTATCTCTTTTCTATCGCTACTTCAATGGTCTCTGCTCCTCTGAACTGTCTGCATGCATTCCTCCACCTCTATGACAGGCACGTAGCACCCATCTGGCAGCAAACTCTCATCCCTTTTCTGTCCAACTCTCTAACGCAAGAGTTAACCGTTACTCCCAGTCCTTCATTTATGCAACAGGTCAACTCTGGAACTGTCTCCCTCTGTTTGTATTTCCTGCTTCCTATGATCTCCAGTCTTTTAAACACAGTGTGTTCAGGCATCTCGAAATGATCGGATCTTGAATTTGGCTCTCTCTTGTATTTTGTTTTTCTCTTGGAAGGAACAATAATTGCATGCTCACGGTCTTTGGTTCCTCCTTCCTTATAAAAAAAAAAAAAAAAAAAAAAAAAAATCAAAGTGGATGAACTGCGGCAGAGAGTCTGGATTCTGAGCACATTCATGATCATCTGTTCTGTAATGAGCACCAACTCTGATGTTCAACAGGGTCATTACCAGGCAATGGGCTGAAATAGAGAACACACTGGGTAGAGACAAGATTACTCAAACTTCCTTGTAAGTGCAACAGCAGCAGCAATGAGTGGCACTGAACAAACCCTGGACTGCATGACTCAACTTATCATGACTTGATCACAAATCATGGGACAAGTGGCATGACTCTGACCTCCACATAGCCCCATCATCAAACAAGTCTGTCAGCCTCAAGGATGAGCATTCAATCACTTGACAATGACCTGCACTATCAGTCTGTACCATCTGACTACTGTGGCATCCTATCTGCAGAAGTATGAGTATGTTACCAATCAGCTGGCCTGCATTGTGAGGTGTTTTCTGGACTTGGATTTCATGAAGGTGATGTACTGTGCAGGTGGTCTCCTTGGACTTCATCTGATTGAACCACACCTGTCTCTGATGACATCTGCTGAAAAACAACACACAGCAAGATCATGCCAGCATATCAACAGCTATACCAGGAACTGGGGAATGTAGTGCCAGTCATCTTGTTGCAGACAGAGCAACCAGCATTCTAGTTTGTTCCTCAGGAAAGGTTCCAGCATACAAAGTATGATGAGGACATCTGCAGTGGCATGCTTGAAGTTGCAACCTCATTCCAACCTGAGGTACTCAGGCTCCTGAAGATGATCATCCCCAAGCTGGCTACTGGCTTTCAGAGGCAGAAGGGTAATATCTTCAGCTTTGCAGACTGTGACGTGTTTGCAGAAAGGTGTCACTCAGATGGATCCAAAGACGTTGGAGAAGGCACCAGTCCACAACCTGAATGCAGGGTGCAGTGTGAGCTTTGTTAACTATGAGCTGTCAGGAAGGGCTACCAAACAGCTCGGGGGTGCATCTGCAGCACAGGTGAATGCCAAATCTTCAGACCTCATTGGCCCAAGACAACCAGGGTCTTTCAGGAACTATGGCAGCATGATCAGGAAAGGAGGAAGGAGGCCAGAAATCATGCTGGTGTAACAAAAAGCAAGAGGAACTGAAGAAGCAGGGCTTACAAGACAAGGAGATTGCTAATGTAGCGGTAGATCGTCGGAGAAACAAAGACCTTGATATACCGAAGGGAATGGGAGGCCCTTTGACATCAGCTGCTGAAGTTGATGAATATGTTGCAGGCACTGACATAGATGAGGGCATCAAGGTAGGACGTCTCTACCTGGAGGTTTGCTATGCTCGGGACACATCACTCTCCCTCCCAAAGTCCAGTGATCTGTTCCAGTTGATGAAAGACCACAAGAAGCTGCCAATGAACACGTATGCAGCCAATCTTAAGCTGTATCTTAATAACATTACCTGTAATACGGAGGTGACCCTGAATGACTTTAGTCAAGCCATGGACACAATTCTGAGCCAGCAGAACTAACTGTCTGTAAACAGGCTATGTACCATGACACAACTGTGGACTTCGACTCCTTCATACTCAACATTATGGACTTAAATCCTACCATTATTCTATCTGAAATGTATGTTTGCTGTTAAGAACTATTTTGCTGTTTATGCCTACTGTCTCCTGTAAATAAAAAGCCATATATTTGGTCTCCTGTGTTGGATTTCAATTTTTACGACTATCGGGAGGTGTTTTGGGAGGGTAAAATGCTAAATTTGGGGGTCCACATTTCAAGTGATATGTACAGAGGGTTAGACTTGATTCTTTGGCCAACCAATGCTATTTCCCCACTCAGACAGACCATCTCCATATTTTAGAGGGGGTATTTGAATATTATGGAACACCGCCTCCTACCCAACCCCGATCATTTTACTAGTACGCTATTTCCTTCTGTCCTAGCTTTTCCCCTTCCTTCCGACCCCTACAGTTGGCCACCAAGTACAGCTCCCTACTTGTTTGTAAAGCTGGGGGCAATAATGGATCAAAAAATGGCTGGGTAGATAAACAGGAAGATTGACAGAAGAATTAACGGACAGCCTGACAGACAGCCTGATAGATATAGAGATAATTATGCTGCAGTGCTCCTCTGTGCAACTGACCTTTGTATCTGTGACATTTCCTAAACCATCCTGGGATACAAGGTCACTCTATCATCTGGGTAACCACACAACTTTCCTAGGTACTCATTTTACCTTTTGTATTATTTCTCTCTCTCTCTCTCTCTACCAGTATTGCTAGCCACTCTGCTACTCATTCAAGAAAAATGTATTGAAGGGTTTAAGGGAGCACCAACATGTGCCTCTGATAGCAGCATATAAGGAAACGAATCAAGTAAATAAAAAAGGGCCCTGGTGATAGGAATAAGTGATTACAGGGCAAACATAGGGCAGAATGGGGACAGAAAAAGTATGAAGGACTGTTTTGTGATAGACTGGTGTTCTCCCTCTTTTTTTCTGTCAGAAAGAAGGAACTAACGGCTAGAAGCTCAACAAAAATAAGATAAGAGGGTCAAATTCATGATCCATTCATTTTGAGATGCCTGGACACAATGAGTTTAAAAGATTAGAGGGATGCATTCTTGGGGTGGCACTCTATAACCTGTCAATTCCACTGCCTGGCTGTACAAACATCCCTCAACTCCCTACCTATTTCCCTGACAGGAAGGCCACTTCAGCCTGTAGTTGACTGGATGCACATTTGAGATGGGCCTAGGTCTACAACTACTACTATAACTACTGAGATAGACCTTGGCAAACAGCTTATTTCAGTACACAAAACATCATTATTTGCTGAGATTATTTATGTGTACTGTGTCCATACCAAAAAATCAAACATGAATAATGAACACATGCTTTAGTACTTTCCCCTTTGTCTCTGCTGACCAAAGGGAGATCATATGTGTGTGTGTGTGTGTGTGTGTGTGTGTGTGTGTGTGTGTGTGTGTGTGTGTGTGTGTGTGTGTGTGTGTGTGTGTGTGTGTCTGTGTGTGTCTGTGTGTGTGTGTGTGTGTGTGTGTGTGTGTGTGTGTGTGTGTGTGTGTGTGTGTGTGAACAAGATTCTATCTGCACGTGTATGGTAATGAATGCCAGTACACAATGCTAGAGCCTTCTTGATCATTCATAATGTCCATGTGCTGTGTGCATGTAAGGTTTTATGTATGTGTACATTTAACAATGCACTACATTACCAGTCAACTGATTTAGGTCATAACGTTATGTATTTTATCTTTAACCAGCACGTTACACATGTGCACTACTGTAAACGTAAGCCACTATTAAGAATATAGTAACAACAATAAAGCAACCCTTATTCATGTAACTGCAGACCTATTTTATCGTGTGTAATAAAGCCTCGGAGCCAAATGATTACTCTGGCTTTGTTCACTAATGGCAGACCTTGAACTGATAACACAGCACTGTCTTATTACAGTCAAACAACCTGTCCATTACGTAAGGCTAAAGATACAATATTCTTCTTTACGATACCTTACTGATCGGATTATCATGGTTCCCCCAGGTTAACAGGATGCAGCAGTACTCGTACAGTAAATGGAGCTGGTGGATATGCACCTGACCTATGGTTCTGTGCACGGAAATGGTAGGGAAGCTGCACGTCTTTATATAGAAAGATTCCCCCCAGTGGCAGCATCCACATCACACTACATTCACATCCATAGACAGAAGGCTGAGGGAGACAGGAAACTTTAGTTGCAATCTGTCAGAAACAAGACTACCATGCTTTGTTCGCACACTCCAACCTGAGAGGATCCTAGAGGCAGTTGCAACGAATCCACAAGCAAGGACTCGCAATGTGGCAAGTGATGTGGGGGTCAGTCATTTTACCATATAGAGTGTACTTCACAAACAGCTCCTTCATCCCTGCCTTTTTCAGAGAGTTCAGTATTTACTCCAGAGGACTTTCCCCGACACTCAGATTTCTGTCAGTGGTTTCTAGACCAAACAGCACTCAATCCAGATTTTTCTAGCATGATGCTGTTCACAGATGAGGCATCTTTCACAAGAACAGGAATGTTCAATAGTCACAAAATGCATGCATGGGGTGAGGCCAATCCCTATATTACATGGTGGAGAAGATATCAGCATTGCTGTTCTATGCATGTACAGTGCAGCATAATTACTGTGGTGATTGTATCATAGGTCCACATGTAC
>NW_027645273.1:0-4995 GCF_032717465.1 Coenobita brevimanus | reverse complement strand
TGATTTTGTTGATATTTAACATGCATCACAACCAGTCCATGTTGGTATTTTTGAACCTCTTCAGTACTGTTACATCTTTTCTCAGTGTATTGTTGCTGTGTCCCAGATGATTTTATTCTTGCTGCTGCCAGATGGATTTACTCAGCTTAGGAAGGGGGTCTCATACTGAAGGGAGGCTATGTCCCCTCCAGTATGAGATCGCACTCCAAGCTGAATAAAATCGTGTGGCATCAGCAGGAATAAAATGTCCTCATACTGAAGGGGTTAATTGGCTCATGTCTTTGGTATACTGTATGCCATGTTGATTAATGGTGCATTGCTTCCGCTTTAACATGCCTTAGCAAACACACGTTGCGTGGTGCACACCGTGTTTAGCAATGCATGTTAAGTAGCCCTTTTGATCACTCTGTTGTATGCCATGTGTTCTTGTATAGCTCTGCCTGGCATTAGCTGGGCAGAGCAATACAAGACATGGCATCTACACAGTGATTTGAAGGGCACGGTCTTGGAAGCATCTTGGGGTAGGGCGCAGAACCTATCTCGATAAATCGGCCACGAAAATACGGACTGGCAACCCTCCCTTGGGGTTCCCAGTCCTTATTTCTCTGGCCGATTTATCGAGATAGGTTTTTTTTTCACCTTCTTCACTTAAATGTATCTTAGTGGAAATAAAACCAATGTATTATTACCAGGTCTTTATTATATACATATACCTTTCTTGTATATTACTTATATATATACCTTTTTTGTATATTACTTATATATGTATAGTACTTTGGAAAATATCAGAAAGAGAATACCAACAGACATGAATAGTACGAAGGAGACATCACTTCGTACTATTCAAGTCTATTGGTATTCTTTTTCTGATATTTTTCAAAGTACTATACATATATAAGTAACTTATACTCAAAATTTAGCACTTAGAAAAAATTATGAACTTAAAAGGACAATATACAAAGTCATTAAAGAATAAAATAAACATATATTAAAAACAAACAAAAAACAAGACACATGGAGGACAGCAGGACATAGCAGAGATGACAGGGCAAGAACAGCAGGACATTGCACAGAAGACAGGGAAGGACACAGCAGGACATAGAACATGACAGGGAAGGACACAGCACAGATGACTGGGCAGGGCAAAGCAGGACAGAGCATAGATGATGGAAGGACACAACAAGGCAGGTCATAGCAAGGCAAGACAAGGGCAGGACACCCAGCAAGAGATGGAAGGGCAGGACACAGGGTAAGAATAGCAAGGAGGGGAGGACAGGCCAAGGATGGCAGGGCACAGCAAGAGTGCAGATGACAGTGCATGGGTGTAGGGCAGGACAGGGGTGGCAGGGCACAAAGCAGGACATAGCACAGATGATGGAAGGGCACAACAGGGCAGGACATAGCACAGATGATAGGCAAGGTAAAGCAAGCAGGACAGCAGGACACAAGGTAAGAATAGCAAGGAGAGGCAGGCAGGTCACAGCAAGGTGCAGATGACAGTGCATGGGTGAAGGGCAGGGCAGGGAATAGCAAGGGTGTAGGGGAGGGCATGGCTGCATATTGCAAGGGTGTAGGGGAGGGCATGGCTGTACAGTGTATTGCATGGGTGTAGGGGAGGGAAGGAAAGTGCAAGGGTGCAGGGCAGGTAAGTGATGGCAGGACAGGACATGGTTGACAGAACAGGGGTGGAAGGAAAGGACATGGTTGACAGAACAGGGATGGAAGGACAAGACATGGTTGACAGAACAGGGATGGAAGGACAGGACATGGTTGACAGAACAGGGATGGAACGACAGGACAAGGATGACAGGAATAAGAAGGGACACCTGGTAGGGCATAGTGGGGGTGGTAGGGTGGGTTGCAGGGTGGTAAGGTTAGGAAGAGGAAGAAAGAGGGGAGGAAGAGGAAAGAAGAAAGGGAGAGAAGAACGAGGAGAAGAGGAGGCCTAATACAATACAGGGGGAAGAGGAGGAGAGGAAGCCTAATACAAAAAGGGGAGGAAGAGGAAGGAAGAAAAGAATGAGGAGGAGGAGGAGGAAGGAAGAAAAGAATGAGGAGGAGGAGGAGGAAGGAAGAAAAGAATGAGGAGGAGGAGGAAGGAAGAAAAGAATGAGGAGGAGGAGGAGGAAGGAAGAAAAGAATGAGGAGGAGGAGGAAGGAAGAAAAGAATGAGGAGGAGGAGGAAGGAAGAAAAGAATGAGGAGGAGGAGGAAGGAAGAAAAGAATGAGGAGGAGGAGGAAGGAAGAAAAGAATGAGGAGGAGGAGGAGGAAGGAAGAAAAGAATGAGGAGGAGGAAGGAGAAGAATGAGGAGGGGAAGAGGAAAAGAACAAGGAGGAGGAGAAGAGGAAGCCTAATACAATACGGGGAGGAAGAGGAAGGAAGAGAAGAACAACGAGGAGGAGAAGAGGAAGCCTAATACAATACTTAACTATATGAAGTACTAAAACACACAGAGAATAAACACTCAACTTTGTTTTCCTTTGTAATATTAATGCCAGCAAGGGGTATCATTAGTTTATGCTTCAAAAACTGCTTGTTGGTCAAATAATAATAATAATAATAATAATAATAATAATAATTTACTGGCAAACCCCTATCAGTAATTCCTCATTTAAGATACTTTCACTAAGCACAGTCTCTCTCTTAATGTCACTCAAAAATACACTTTTCACAAACTTCTTAATTAATCTCAAAGGTGTGCTGTGAAAGATCAATGTTAATTCATCTAAAAATATAATTTTTTTTTAACACAAATAAATCTTGCTAGTTAGTTCTGTCTTGCATATGATCCTTAAATGCTGGAGAAAAAGTCCCTCTTGCTGGGACCCGACCCTAACTTCACGCAATCAGCAATTTACGGGAATATATATCAATTATTAAATGAGGAATTACTTACTGCTGGCATTATACACAAACAAAACTCACAATTTACACATATTCTGTTTTAAACTGTGTGGAAAATGTGCCACTAGATCTCAGATGATGTGTTTATATATACAGTATTTCAAAGCTATGCATATATATACTGAGGTGTACATGATGGGCCTGTAGAAACAGTTCAGTATTTTTATATCATTTGTATCGTACCATTCATGAAGGCTCCAACATGCATTCATTGGCCATAGTCACCTAATGGTGGCTGTCTATGCTGCTCAATCTCTGGCAGCCACCCTATGACCTTGTCTCGTATTTTTTTCCCAGTCTGCCTCACAACCCTACCCCCGAAATTCACACTTCTCACCTTACGCACCCAATTGTTATAAAATTGCGGTGCAGGGCAGACACCTTCAGGTGGTGGCACTGATATAACCAGGCCATGTCCAGTGAAAAGGGCCAGATGCTCACTCACTGACCATTTAAGCCCCTGGAATCCTGACTACCTCGCATATTTCTCCCTACATAAGTGCTTCAAAATTATCAACTCCAGGACTTTCCTATTCCAGACCAACACCACTACAATACCAGCTGGTGTTCTCAGTGCCAAAAATCCCTCGTGGCTAAACACACAGACACAGGACAACAAGGGGACTCTCAATGCAGAAAAACACGAACACATAAACCACCACCACAACCCAACAAGACCTCCACACAGAGTTATAAGGCTGCCTCATCCCCCCAGCCTCACTATGTACCTCTTCATAATAACTAATCCCATGAAACAGTGAAATTTTTAGTACTGAGACAGGAATGAGTCTCCTTGATTACTAGTTCAACTGACCCTCCAGTCTGGCCCCACTTTGTCAGAGGAACATAAAAGCATTACGGCCATTCAAACCACCAAGGAAGTTGTACTAGACCTATTACTTGACCACTGCCCCAAATTAGAAAGTTACCTAAATCCAAATAAAATGTGCAACCATTTTTATTTTTCCTCCTTTTTTTATTTCCTTTTTTTTTCTTTTAATAATTTATCCTGTACATACTGCCTACCTAGCCACTACAGCCATTCAAAGCCTATAACACTGCACGCCAGCACTAAATTTCACAAGATATAGTCAATATTTTTTTTCTCGCCCCTAAAACGGCCCCCATTCAGAAGGAACTGTGCTGTGAAAATACATGGAATTTCACAGTACAGGTCATCGGCTCCGACCACCTGCACTTGTCGCAGTCCGCCGATGGCTGTGGCCGTCAACCTCTTATTATTATTTATTTTTTTTTAATTCCAGTACTTTATTATTTCAGTGTACACAACTTTTTTTATAAATAAATATATATATATACACTACTTTATTTTTATTATTTCACACTGTACCTACCTACCTATACACACAAGGCCACTACAGACATCCACAAATCTGCAGCCAAACAGGACCCTTCAAAAACCATCACCAGACACCCACCCTTCACAAACAACCCTACCCAGAGAAACACGAATACACCTACTCTCTCTCACCCTCTCTTTACTCTAACTTTGTCTAAAAATGCCTTGTGCTCTCTCTCATGGATCTATCTATCTATCTATCTATTGCCAGACGCCTTAATCCCGTACGGGATGGCCACAAACGTATCGCCTCTCTCATGGATGCTGGGTTGTAAGCATAGTATATAAACACTAAAATACGATGCTGGTTATGAAGAAGAGCTATGGAAGGCATGTAATAAAAACTTGCATTACAAAAAGTACTTTAAAAAAATCTATAAGCCAAGAAACTGTTTACAATGCTGGGTGGTAACCATATAATCAAACCATATGTGCTCCCTATGTGTCAACAAGTGGGTTGGTGAAGGGTTAGTGCCCCTCCCCATAAATAAAAGTCAAATGGCCCCCCCTTACGGGATTATGGCAGCTGGCAGTAGGCAGACAGATAGATAGATAGTCTCATCCTATACCCAACACTAAAATTCACAAGGATACATATTTTCTTTCCTACCCCCTTAAAACGGCCCCCATTCCAACAGAACCATACTGTGAAAAACATATGGAATTTCACAGTACAGGTCACCGGCTCCGTCCACCTGCAATACCTGTAGCCGAAGTGCAGATCCACCA
>NW_027645272.1:0-4995 GCF_032717465.1 Coenobita brevimanus | reverse complement strand
TCTGCAACATTCGCGGCCTTTCATCTAACTTTCGCTCTGTTGAGCACCACCTCTCCTCCTCTAAACCTCACCTTCTTTTTCTAACGGAGACTCAGCTGTCTGAGGCAACTGACAGCAAACCCTTTTCTGTATCCTCCTACTTTCTCTATACTCATTTCAAAGCCAAAGGTGGCTGTTGTGTATACATACGCAACGACTTATCTTGCTCTCGTGTTCCTGAACTTGATTCTTCTGAATTCTCCACTCTCTGGCTTCGGCTTTCCTGTCATTCTCTGACTAAATATATCTGTGCTGTTTACTTATCCCCTAATTCTACTGACTATCAAAAATTCTTCGACTATCTTACTTCTACGATGGAACACATTCTGTCCATTTCTCCTTTCTCTGAAATCTCCATTCTCGGAGATTTCAATGTTCACCACCACCTTTGGCTCTCCTCTCCTTTCACGGATCCACCTGGTGAACAAGCCTACATCTTTTCTATCCTTAATGACCTAGAGCAGCTTGTACAGCACCCTACCCGTATCCCTGACCGCCTTGGAGAGAGCTCCAACATACTTGACCTCTTCCTCACAACCAATCCTTCTGCTTACTCTGTTAATCTTTTCTCTCCGTTGGGCTCCTCCGATCACAACCTTATTACCTTAACCTGTCCTATCGCTCCAGTACGGCCTGCGGACCCTCCAGGGAAACGTCGTCTCTGGCATTTTGGAGCTGCGAACTGGGAGGCCCTCAGGCAGTACTTCTTTGATTTTCCCTGGAATGATTATTGCTTCCATGGCCGTGAGACATCTGAGTGTGCCTTGCGCATTACGGAGGTTATTCTCTCGGGCATGGAAGCATACATTCCTTTCTCATATCCTTTGACTAACGCAAGAAAGCCTTGGTTTAATCACGCTTGTTCTAATGCTGTCCGCAACAAGGAGAGGGCCTACAAAAGGTACCGGAGCCAACCCACCCCTGAATCACATAATCTTTACGTTTCTGCCCGGAATCGTGCTAAGTCTGTTCTTCGCTCTACTAAAAATAATTTCATCCATACTAAATGCTCTCAACTCTCCAACTCGAATTCTTCTCGCTCCTTCTGGCACCTTGCCAAAAATCTTTCTAACAACTTTACCTCATCATCCTTCCCTCCTCTTTTCTACTCTGATGGTTCTGTAGCTATTTCTTCTACTGATAAAGCAGATCTCTTCGCACAGACTTTCTCCTCCAATTCCACCTTAGACGATTCCGGTGCTGTTCCTCCATCACTTCCCCCTCTGACTTCCTCATGGCTGACATTAAAATTTCTTCAGTTGATGTATTTTCTGCCATTACTGGCCTCAGTACTAACAAGGCATATGGGCCTGATGGAGTCCCTCCTGTTGTTCTCAAAAACTGTGCTTCTGTGCTTACACCCTGCCTAGGCAAACTATTTCTGCCTTTGTCTGTCAACTTGTACCTTTCCTTCTTGCTGGAAGTTTGCTCTCATTCAGCCAGTCCCAAAGAAGGGTGACCACTCCCAACCCTCCAACTATCGTCCAATTGCTTTAACGTCCTGTATTTCAAAAGTTTTCGAGTCAATTCTTAATAAAAATTTTAAGGCATCTTTCCTATCACAACCTTCTTTCCGATCGTCAGTATGGGTTCCGTCAGGGACGCTCCACTGGCGATCTTCTCACCTACCTTTCAGACTCCTGGTCATCCTCCTTTTCGGGACTTTGGCGAAAGCTTTGCCATTGCACTTGACATCTCAAAGGCTTCTCGATCGAGTCTGGCATAAATCTTTAATTTCCAAACTGCCCTCCTACGGTTTCTATCCTTCTATCTGTGCCTTCATCGCTAAGCTTCCTTTCTGGTCGTTCTATAGCCGCTGTCGTAGACGGCCATCGTTCTTCTCCTAGATCTATCAACAGTGGTGTTCCTCAGGGCTCTGTCCTATCACCAACTCTCTTCCTTTTATTCATCAATGATCTTCTAAGCTGTACATCTAACCCTATCCACTCATACGCTGATGACTCCACCCTTCATCTTTCCATTCGGTTCCCGCAACGCCCATCTCAACAGTTACTTCAAGAAACAAGGGATGAGGCTATGGCACACCTAATGTCTGACTTGGCTCATATCTCTGACTGGGGTAAAAATAATATGGTTGTCTTTAATGCATCTAAGACTCAGTTCTTACACCTATCAACCCGACAAAATCTTCCACAGGTATACCCACTAATGTTTAATAATATTCAGATTAATCCTGCATCATCCTTGAACATGCTTGGGGTTTCATTTACTCGGGACTTATCTTGGAAAGATCATATTACATCTCTTGTAAAATCTGCTTCCAAGAGATTGGGTGTGCTAAGCCGACTCCGCTCTTTCTTTACCCCTGCACAATTGTTGACTCTATACAGAGGTTTTATCCGCCCCTGTGTGGAGTACAACTCTCATGTGTGGGGAGGCTCCCCACATACAGCTCTTCTCAATAGGGTGGAGTCAAAGGCTTTTCGTCTCATTAACTCTCCTCCTCTTCCTGACTCCCTTCAACCTCTGTCTCTTCGCCGCACTGTTGCATCTTTATCTCTTTTCTATCGCTACTTTAATGGTCACTGCTCCTCTGAACTGTCTGCTTGCATTCCTCCACCTCTACGACGGGCGCGTAGCACCCGTCTGGCAGCAAACTCTCATCCCTTTTCTGTCCAACTCTCTAATGCAAGAGTTAACCGTTACTCCCAGTCTTTCATTTATGCAACAGGTCAGCTCTGGAACTGTCTCCCTCTGTCTGTATTTCCTCCTGCCTATGATCTCCAGTCTTTCAAACGCAGTGTGTCCAGGCATCTCAAAATGATCGGATCTTGAATTTGGCTCTCTATTGTATTTTGTTTTTCTCTTGGAGGGAACTGTTACTGCGGGCTCATGGCCTTTGGTTCCTTCTTCCTCGCATAAAAAAAAAAAAAAAAAATATACAGTCAAGTCGCATAAGGTGTGGCTAATTGGTTCTGGACCAAGCCTTCACCATAGATAACCATGCCATACAAATAACTAAACCTATGGCAAAATTGGAATTTGGTTCTAGACGTTCGCCCATAGTCCCCCATTTCATCCCACTTTCCCCAATTTTCCCACTTTACACATGGACACAATCAAGCAGTCAGTCAATGCATGTATTACATGTAACAATAGGCACAAAAAACGGGAGGGTGATCAGCCTTGTGTCTACTTGGGCAATACCACGCGCTGCAGATCGAACAAAAAAAAGCTCGGCCAATTAGGCATAGATCAGCTGACCGACCAAAACATTAAGGATGGCGGAGGCTGCCTGGTCAAGCACTGATTGAACAAGTTTATTTGATGGTGTTTGTATGCTCAAGTGTCAACAAAACTCACATTTAACACATTAAAATATAATTATTCTTATATACATGATGATGACGACGGGAGACATTATACTTTGTCTTAGCTCAGAGGTAGGTGCTTCATCATTAACCTGTTCATAGCGGTTTTACGAACAAACCTGTAAACTAGTCACAGTACCCAAGGAATCTTTAATTTTTCATTTCTTAACACAATGAGTTTGTTGAAGTTTAACCTCATGATAAGAGGGAAAAAAGTCCACAGTTGGAGCACTTGTAGTACGGAGTTGAAGTGGTCGCCATCTTCTTTGTTTACAAACGGGAGCGTGCTGCCAGAGGAATTTGCCCACGCATGTCAAACCTTGCCACACCTGCGCCATAGGTATAATTCCCTTGTACAAAGAAAAAGGGGAAAAAGAAGTGTGTGGTGATCATAGGGGCATTTGTCTTCTTCGTATAATAGGAAAAGTGTATGGTAGGATACTTATTGACAGAGTTAGGGAAAAAACAGAGGAATTAGTTGGAGAAGAACAGGGAGGCTTTAGGAAAGGAAGAGGTTGTGTAGATCAGATATTCATTCTTAGATCTTTAGTGGAAAAGTTTCTAGAGAAGGGAAAGAAGTTGTATACGGCTTTCATGGATTTGGAGAAAGCACATGACAGGATGGATAGAGAAGGATTGTGGAAAGTATTAAGAATATATGGAGTAGATGGGAAGTTGTTGAATGCTGTGAAGAGTATGTATGATGGTGCTAAGGCTGAAGTGCATGTAGATGGTGAAGTGAGTGAATTTTTCTTTTTGAAGGTTGGGTTGAAACAGGGATGTGGCATGTCTTCATGGTTGTTCAATCTGTACATGGATTGGGTAATAAAAGAGGTACAAGGTAGGGTAGTGGATGTTGGAGTGGCCCGGATGAGAAAGGGTAGTGTTTGGAAACTTCCTGTACTGTTGTTTGCAGATGATACTGTGTTGTTGAGTGAAGACGAAGGGGAGCTGCAAGGCTTTGTGGATGAGTTTGGGAGAGTGTGTAAGAAATGGAATCTAAAGGTGAATGTAGGGAAGAGTAGAGTGATGATCTTTGAGAGAGGTGAAGTCAGTGAATGTACAGTGAGGTTGGACGGAGAGGAATTGGAAAATGTGAGTACATTTAAGTACTTGGGTAGTGTGATGAGTAAGGATGGAGGTTTAGGGTGAAGTACTTTAAAGGGTACAGCAGGGAAGAAAGGTTGCTGGTTCCTTGAAAGCATTGATAAGAAACAGGGAAGTGAGCATGGAAGTGAAAAAGTTACTACATGACAGTATTGTGATATCAACTCTAACGTATGGAAGTGAAGCTTGGACGTTGTTGGAAGGGCACAAGTCAAGAGTGAGAGCAGTGGAAATGAGTTATTTAAGAGGAGCCTGTGGAGTCACATGGAGAGACAGGCTGACAAATGAGGATATAAAGGAGCCTTGTGGTGTGAATGTTGATGTGATAGGAAGCGTTAGGAGGAATACACTGAGGTGGTTTGCCATATGGAGAGGATGGAGGGTGAAAGACTGATGAAGAGAGTGTATGTAAGTGAGGTGGAGGGGGGAAGAGGGAGGGGGAGGCCGAGGATGAGATGGAGGGATGGGGTGGAGAGGTATATGAGAGAGGGGGGGGGGGTGAGTTGGGAGCAGGGCA
>NW_027645271.1:0-24975 GCF_032717465.1 Coenobita brevimanus | reverse complement strand
GTTTGCTATCAAAGTACAGAGTGTTGCGTTCTTGAGTGAGTACCTTTCCGTGGCGTAGTTTTTTCTCTAGTTTGCGGAGTGTCAGTGCCGGGGTCTGCGTTATTTTTGCAACGCAGTGGAGGCCGATCATCTAAGGCTGACTTGTTGTCTTTTTTGTAATAGCCCCGGGCTGGCGCAACCGTAACAGTGGCGACCTCGCATCAGGATATCCTAACAGTGCCTTCTTGCTAGGATATCGTTACCTTGGCGTTCTCTGTGCTTTGAGGTGAAGTTGATGTGTTTTGTAGTTTCTCAGTCAGCATTAGTATTTCATTATTTAGTACTGCCATTGATTTGTCGCCATGGAGTCACGCGTGTCTACACCAGATCGCGTACGTGCTGAGTCACCTATGGATATGGAACAACGAGAGGCACATAGCAAAGGTACTCCCCGTGTGAGCCCTGAGTTTGACTATGGTGCTGAAATGCCTCGTTTCGCTACCCCACTATTACCATCTATGATGCCGCCGAGCCAGTTTAGAGCAGTTCCCCCAGGTATGTCTAGTGCTTTCCCTGGAGTTGTTCATTCCACTCCCATATACCCTGGAGCCTTGTCACCGGAGGCTCAGTTGCAGTTGGAGTTGAAAAAGTTGGAGATGGAAATGCAGCGTGCAAAAGAAGAGAGGGAGATGCAGCGTGAAAAAGAAGAGAGGGAAATGCAGCGTGCAAAAGAAGAGAGGGAGATGGAGTTGCAGCGTGAAAAAATGCGATTTGAGCTGGAGAAGACTCGCTTGGAGCTGACTGCTAATAGACCAACTTCAGATACCCAAACCTCAGGCCGTGCAGAGGATAGGGAGAGTTGGTTCTCAAGGAGTCTAAAATTAGTGCCAGCATTTGATGAGTTGAAGGTGACAGAATGGTTTGTCAGGTTTGAGAAGAAGGCTAGGGAGTTTGAGTGGCCAAGGCAGCGCTGGGTGGGGTTGGTATCTAATGTGCTGAAGGGAAAAGCCTTGGAAGTGTATAATAGGTTGAGCCCTGAGGATGTAGATGATTATGATGAATTTAAAACAGCCATCCTGAAGGCATATGAACTTAGACCAGAGGCTTATCGGTTGTTGTTCCCTGGTGCTCGGAAAAGGCCTGCTGACACCTATATGGCCTACGCTAGGTATCTGGAGGAGAGGTTAGACGAGTGGTTGCTGAGTGAGAGCGCCACTTCGTATAACGAGGTGCGTGAACTGTTTTTGATGGAACATTTTACCAACATGGCTGACAAAGAAATTGGTGTTAAAATTAGGGAGAAGAGATTTAAGACTGTGAAGGAAGCAGCGACGTGGGCTGATGACCGGGTGTTTGCCTTGCGGAGTATGGGGGTCAAGTATGCTAATTTTCAGTATTCCAGGGAGAGGACTGTGAGTGGCCCTGCCTGGGATAAATCTCCCGTGAATCAGTCCAAGGGAAGTTCAGAGGAGAAAAAGAATTCAGGGAGAAAGAGCCCTGTATCCAGTTCGAAGCTAGTTTGTTACTTTTGCAAACAGAGTGGGCACATCAAGCCTAACTGCCCTAAGTGGAAGGCCTCCCAAAATGCCAAACCAGTGGCACTAGTTATAGGTTCGAGTCAGGTGAACGAGAGGAGTTGGGAGAGTGGTAACGGTGAGGGAGAAGTCTGTGGAAAGCTGGAGTGCAGCCGGCTGTGCTCGCTGCCAGCTCAGGCTGAAAAAGTTACCCAACATGCTACGCCACCTCCGGATGAACTGCCTCAGAAATCGTCCCTAGACTGGTGTAAACCTTTTATATGTCACGGCACAGTGGAAATTCATGGGATCAGTTATCCAGTTACTGTGGCTCGTGATACCTGTGCACAACAGTCTGTGTGCAGAAACGTGACTGGAGGGCCTGTGAACTCAGGGAAGTATGTGCTGTGTAGAGGCATGAACTCAGATGAATACTATGATTATGTTCATGTGGAACTCGATTGCCCCATTGTTCAGGCTGCAGCTCAAGTAGCTGTTGCTGATGTAATGCCACTAGAGGGGGTTGATTTTCTGCTGGGGAACGACCTGGCTGGGGAGAAAGTATTTCCATCTCTTCCCCCACCAGTTGTTGTGGCAGAGAAGTGTTTTGACGCCCCAGAAATTGGTATTGAAGTTGATGCAGAAGTGGAAGCCATGTTCCCGGTCTGTGCAATTACAAGATCTATGGCACAGGTTGCAGCCCGGGAGGAAGAACTGGTGAAGTCACAGGTTCTTGGGGTCGACTGTGATGAGGCAGGGCCACCAATGGAGGAACCTAGTGAGCAGAGTGTTGCTGTGGTGGGTGAGGAGAGTGGGAATGCGTGCATGGGTGCCGCCCCACTTCCCACTCAGGACACTAGAGGTGGTGCTGAGTGTGTCTGTGTGGAGACTGAACCCAGCCCACCGACTGAATTAGAAGAATTTCAGGACGCTGGGGTCGACTGCGGGGATGCAGGACCACCGTCAAACGCGCCTGAGGAACAGAGTGCCTCTGTTGAGGGTAGAGGTGATGATGTCAGTGTGGAGTCTGACATTCCTCACCCTGTCGAGTGTATTAGAGGTGACGCTGAGATTGATCGCCCTTCGCAATCCAGTGTCCCGACCAGTCCCTTATCTCAGTCCTCAGTAGAGCTGGCGGGTGTTGGGTCAGCAGAATTGAGGGTGAAGCAACAGGAGGATGTAACATTAAAGCCCTTGTTTGCTCGAGTAGGGGAAGAAAGAAGTATGGAGTGTGGTAAGGAGGAGTTCCTGATTAAAGACAATGTTTTACATCGCCGATGGACGCCCACTGGCGCCACGGTGGATGGAGGAGTGGGTGAGTTAGTGCAGGTGGTGGTGCCTGTGCAGTACAGGGTGCCGTTAATACAGTTAGCACATGAGGGACCTTTAGCCGGTCACTTGGGAAACAGAAAGACAGTGCAGCGCTTAAGGTATAACTTTTGGTGGCCAAGTATGCCGGGACAAGTTGCTGCATACATCAAGAGCTGTCACACGTATCAGATAGTGGGCAAGCCTAATCAAGTTCTTCCTGTGGCCCCTTTGACTCCCATTCCTGCAGTTGAACCTCCGTTTAACCAGGTAATCATTGATATCGTGGGCCCTTTACCTCCTACTTCTGCTGGAAACAAGTATTTGTTAACCATAATGGATGTTACAACGCGATACCCAGAGGCTATACCAATCAGAAGCATGCAGGCGAAGTCAGTAGTCAAGCAACTTATCCTGTTCTTTACTCATTTTGGCCTGCCCAAGGAGTTGCAGTCAGACCGTGGAGTAAATTTTACATCTAATTTATTTAAGCAGACAATGACAGAGTTGGGCATCAAACACATTTTGTCCAGTGCCTACCATCCGCAGTCACAAGGTGCCCTGGAGAGGCATCATCAGACCTTAAAGACCATGCTGTGCACCTTCTGCTATGATAGTGGAAAGGATTGGGACCTAGCGGTACCCTTTGTTATGTTTGCAGTGAGAGAGGTACCAACTGAGTCGTTAGGGTTTTCACCCAATGAGTTAGTGTTTGGGCACAGAGTTCGTGGTCCTTTGGATGTGGTGCGAGAGGCCTGGAGTAACAACAAATCTGGCAACCAGGAATCCATGCTTGACTATGTCTGCCGCACTCGGGAGAGACTGCATTGCGCTTTAGAGCTTGCCCGTGACCATCTAATCGGGGCTCAAGCGAGAATGAAGGCTCATTATGATAAGAAGGTCAGAAGTCGTGAGTTTAAGCAGGGAGATGAAGTTTTGGCACTGCTGCCCATGCAAGGAAAACCTCTGGCAGCTAGATTCAGTGGTCCTTATATTGTGAAGAAGAAAGTTGGGGAACTTGACTATCTAATTGTTACCCCAGACAGGCGGAAGAGTACTCAGTTGTGCCACATTAATATGTTGAAGCCATACTACCGCCCAGTTGATTCTCATTGTGGGACGACTGCTGATGTCTCTCACCTGGGATGTGAAGGACGGGGAAAGGAGGACGTGGCATTAAAGGAACGTGCTGTGGAGGGAGCTGTTGGTGCCGGTGATGTGAGTAGTGGACCAGGGTTACAGCCACAGTCCCTGGAAGGTGACTTTGGAGTGGACGTTGAGGGAACCAGGGATAGTGCTCCTGTAGTTTTGGCAGTTGGTAGTGAGTTGGAGGAGCAGGAGGAAGTGCTTAGTCGTGGTGAGATGTTACCAGCTGACCTATGGGAAGGCAATGGTTATGCAGCTCTGGTGGAGAAATTGCGACACCTTGATCCAGTAAAGCGAGAAGAGCTCTGCAACAGATTATGGAAACATCCGAAAGTTTTTGGAGATTCACCGGGATTGACAACTTGGGCTACTCATGACATTGACGTTGGGGATAGTAAGCCTGTAAAATTAGCTCCCTACCGCATCAACCCTATCAGACAGAAAGCTCTCGATAATGAGATCAAGTATATGTTGGACCATGGATTGATCAAGAGGAGTTTCAGTGAGTGGAGTTCACCAGTTACCTTGCAGCCGAAGCCAGATGGGAAGGTTAGGTTGTGTGTGGACTTCCGGAAAGTTAACTCACTGTCTAAGACCGATGCTTATCCCTTGCCTCGGGTCGATGACTCCGTGGACAAGGTGGGAAATGCCACTTATATCACCAAGCTTGACTTAGTAAAAGGATACTGGCAGGTCCCGCTGACGGAACGGGCTAAACAAGTGGCTAGCTTCGTTGTCAGTGGTGCAGTATATCAGTGCCAGGTGATGCCTTATGGATTGAAGAATGCTCCAGCCACTTTCCAGAGGCTTATGGATAAAGTGGTGGATGGCGTACCTAATTGTGTCGTTTACATCGATGATGTCATTGTGTATGACACCAAGTGGGAGGAGCACCTTGATCATGTGGAAATGCTCATTAAGCGGTTGGAGGAAGCTGGCTTAGTAGTCAACTTAGACAAGTGCGAGTTCGTACGTGCTAAGGTCCAGTACCTTGGATTTGTTGTAGGACATGGGCAAGTGGCTCCACCTCGGGCTAAGGTGGATGCCATTTCCAACTTTGTAGCACCCCAGTGTCGCCGTGCCCTCCAGCGATTTTTGGGCATGATCGGCTATTACAGACGATTTATTGGGAATTACTCCACAGTGCTTGCCCCTCTTACTGACTTATTGCGCAAGGATAAGAAGTGGCAGTGGACAGCCGAGTGTGAGCAAGCTTTTACCACTGTTAAGTCTCTGCTGTGCCACCACCCTATATTGCGTGCACCAGATTTTGACAGATCTTTTGTGCTGGCAGTTGATGCTAGCCGAGTAGGGGTAGGAGCAGTGTTGATGCAGCCAGATGAGGGCCAGGTTGAACATCCCATTTCATACTTCTCAAAGAAGTTTAATAGAGCCCAGAAGAACTACTCTGTCATAGAGCAGGAGTTATTAGCGATTATCCTGGCCCTGCAACACTTTGCTGTCTACCTGCCCCCTTTTGGCCCTGTGATCAAGATTTATTCAGACCATCATCCCCTGCAGTTTTTGAACAAGTTTAAATTTAAGAACCAGCGTTTGACCCGCTGGAGTTTGCTTTTGCAAGAGTACAATTTAGAAGTTAGGCATATTAAAGGGACTGATAACGTAATTGCTGATTGTTTATCCAGGGAGGGGTCAGGGTCTTGATTCGAAAATTTTGATCCAGGGCTCAAAATTTTCCCTTGGGGAAGGGCGTGTTACGCCGTCCGCCTTTCCGGTTCCCACGGATGCAGCCGTTACAGCTGGGCTAGGGGGATTATGCAGTATGTATCCGTGTCATTCGCGGAGTTTACATTAGCGAGTGTTACAAGTTCTTTTGTTTCTTTCATTCCTGCCACTGAGGGCAATTTTATTTAATACCATGCTGAGAATGCATTTGATTATTTTGATTGTCTTGTGTGAGCTACAGGTATATTTAATAATGTTTTGCTTGCATTAGAAGTACCAATTTATTGTAGAGAGAGAGGGGCACGAATATAAGTTCTTATTAATTAATTTGATTATGCGTTCGCGCTTGGCCGTGCACGAGCCTTGATCAGGGGCAGTCTCTTCCCAGCCAGCTTTAGTATCGGGTGTTTGTACACTCTCTCTCTCCCCAGTTATTTTTCTGCCGAGCTGGCGTTTTCATTTAAGTTTATTTTTATTCTTTTGTTGCTGACTGAGGAAAGTAGTTATTTTATTTTGTTTTTGTGACCTTGTTGTCTTTGGAGGGCCAGTCTGGCTCACCGTAGTCCTCTCGCTGCCTTAATTAACGTTCCCCAACACACGTACATACACACACACCCCTAACCCCTACACAGTTCAATCCCATCTACTTGCACAAGGCTAGTGAGAACTATCGTGAGCCGTTAACTGCGTTCCCCTTGGACACGGGTTAAGTAGAAAGTCGTCACCACCGGAAGTAAGTGGGAGGTGTTCCTGTATACTGTCTCGGGCGGTATTACTTCCGGTAGTGACGATAGTAGGCTAGATCTATAGGTAGGCTGTTCCGTTTGCTATCAAAGTACAGAGTGTTGCGTTCTTGAGTGAGTACCTTTCCGTGGCGTAGTTTTTCTCTAGTTTGCGGAGTGTCAGTGCCGGGGTCTGCGTTATTTTTGCAACGCAGTGGAGGCCGATCATCTAAGGCTGACTTGTTGTCTTTTTTGTAATAGCCCCGGGCTGGCGCAACCGTAACAGTGGCGACCTCGCATCAGGATATCCTAACAGTGCCTTCTTGCTAGGATATCGTTACCTTGGCGTTCTCTGTGCTTTGAGGTGAAGTTGATGTGTTTTGTAGTTTCTCAGTCAGCATTAGTATTTCATTATTTAGTACTGCCATTGATTTGTCGCCATGGAGTCACGCGTGTCTACACCAGATCGCGTACGTGCTGAGTCACCTATGGATATGGAACAACGAGAGGCACATAGCAAAGGTACTCCCCGTGTGAGCCCTGAGTTTGACTATGGTGCTGAAATGCCTCGTTTCGCTACCCCACTATTACCATCTATGATGCCGCCGAGCCAGTTTAGAGCAGTTCCCCCAGGTATGTCTAGTGCTTTCCCTGGAGTTGTTCATTCCACTCCCATATACCCTGGAGCCTTGTCACCGGAGGCTCAGTTGCAGTTGGAGTTGAAAAAGTTGGAGATGGAAATGCAGCGTGCAAAAGAAGAGAGGGAGATGCAGCGTGAAAAAGAAGAGAGGGAAATGCAGCGTGCAAAAGAAGAGAGGGAGATGGAGTTGCAGCGTGAAAAAATGCGATTTGAGCTGGAGAAGACTCGCTTGGAGCTGACTGCTAATAGACCAACTTCAGATACCCAAACCTCCAGGCCGTGCAGAGGATAGGGAGAGTTGGTTCTCAAGGAGTCTAAAATTAGTGCCAGCATTTGATGAGTTGAAGGTGACAGAATGGTTTGTCAGGTTTGAGAAGAAGGCTAGGGAGTTTGAGTGGCCAAGGCAGCGCTGGGTGGGGTTGGTATCTAATGTGCTGAAGGGAAAAGCCTTGGAAGTGTATAATAGGTTGAGCCCTGAGGATGTAGATGATTATGATGAATTTAAAACAGCCATCCTGAAGGCATATGAACTTAGACCAGAGGCTTATCGGTTGTTGTTCCCTGGTGCTCGGAAAAGGCCTGCTGACACCTATATGGCCTACGCTAGGTATCTGGAGGAGAGGTTAGACGAGTGGTTGCTGAGTGAGAGCGCCACTTCGTATAACGAGGTGCGTGAACTGTTTTTGATGGAACATTTTACCAACATGGCTGACAAAGAAATTGGTGTTAAAATTAGGGAGAAGAGATTTAAGACTGTGAAGGAAGCAGCGACGTGGGCTGATGACCGGGTGTTTGCCTTGCGGAGTATGGGGGTCAAGTATGCTAATTTTCAGTATTCCAGGGAGAGGACTGTGAGTGGCCCTGCCTGGGATAAATCTCCCGTGAATCAGTCCAAGGGAAGTTCAGAGGAGAAAAAGAATTCAGGGAGAAAGAGCCCTGTATCCAGTTCGAAGCTAGTTTGTTACTTTTGCAAACAGAGTGGGCACATCAAGCCTAACTGCCCTAAGTGGAAGGCCTCCCAAAATGCCAAACCAGTGGCACTAGTTATAGGTTCGAGTCAGGTGAACGAGAGGAGTTGGGAGAGTGGTAACGGTGAGGGAGAAGTCTGTGGAAAGCTGGAGTGCAGCCGGCTGTGCTCGCTGCCAGCTCAGGCTGAAAAAGTTACCCAACATGCTACGCCACCTCCGGATGAACTGCCTCAGAAATCGTCCCTAGACTGGTGTAAACCTTTTATATGTCACGGCACAGTGGAAATTCATGGGATCAGTTATCCAGTTACTGTGGCTCGTGATACCTGTGCACAACAGTCTGTGTGCAGAAACGTGACTGGAGGGCCTGTGAACTCAGGGAAGTATGTGCTGTGTAGAGGCATGAACTCAGATGAATACTATGATTATGTTCATGTGGAACTCGATTGCCCCATTGTTCAGGCTGCAGCTCAAGTAGCTGTTGCTGATGTAATGCCACTAGAGGGGGTTGATTTTCTGCTGGGGAACGACCTGGCTGGGGAGAAAGTATTTCCATCTCTTCCCCCACCAGTTGTTGTGGCAGAGAAGTGTTTTGACGCCCCAGAAATTGGTATTGAAGTTGATGCAGAAGTGGAAGCCATGTTCCCGGTCTGTGCAATTACAAGATCTATGGCACAGGTTGCAGCCCGGGAGGAAGAACTGGTGAAGTCACAGGTTCTTGGGGTCGACTGTGATGAGGCAGGGCCACCAATGGAGGAACCTAGTGAGCAGAGTGTTGCTGTGGTGGGTGAGGAGAGTGAGAATGCGTGACTTCCCACTCAGGACACTAGAGGTGGTGCTGAGTGTGTCTGTGTGGAGACTGAACCCAGCCCACCGACTGAATTAGAAGAATTTCAGGACGCTGGGGTCGACTGCGGGGATGCAGGACCACCGTCAAACGCGCCTGAGGAACAGAGTGCCTCTGTTGAGGGTAGAGGTGATGATGTCAGTGTGGAGTCTGACATTCCTCACCCTGTCGAGTGTATTAGAGGTGACGCTGAGATTGATCGCCCTTCGCAATCCAGTGTCCCGACCAGTCCCTTATCTCAGTCCTCAGTAGAGCTGGCGGGTGTTGGGTCAGCAGAATTGAGGGTGAAGCAACAGGAGGATGTAACATTAAAGCCCTTGTTTGCTCGAGTAGGGGAAGAAAGAAGTATGGAGTGTGGTAAGGAGGAGTTCCTGATTAAAGACAATGTTTTACATCGCCGATGGACGCCCACTGGCGCCACGGTGGATGGAGGAGTGGGTGAGTTAGTGCAGGTGGTGGTGCCTGTGCAGTACAGGGTGCCGTTAATACAGTTAGCACATGAGGGACCTTTAGCCGGTCACTTGGGAAACAGAAAGACAGTGCAGCGCTTAAGGTATAACTTTTGGTGGCCAAGTATGCCGGGACAAGTTGCTGCGTACATCAAGAGCTGTCACACGTGTCAGATAGTGGGCAAGCCTAATCAAGTTCTTCCTGTGGCCCCTTTGACTCCCATTCCTGCAGTTGAACCTCCGTTTAACCAGGTAATCATTGATATCGTGGGCCCTTTACCTCCTACTTCTGCTGGAAACAAGTATTTGTTAACCATAATGGATGTTACAACGCGATACCCAGAGGCTATACCAATCAGAAGCATGCAGGCGAAGTCAGTAGTCAAGCAACTTATCCTGTTCTTTACTCATTTTGGCCTGCCCAAGGAGTTGCAGTCAGACCGTGGAGTAAATTTTACATCTAATTTATTTAAGCAGACAATGACAGAGTTGGGCATCAAACACATTTTGTCCAGTGCCTACCATCCGCAGTCACAAGGTGCCCTGGAGAGGCATCATCAGACCTTAAAGACCATGCTGTGCACCTTCTGCTATGATAGTGGAAAGGATTGGGACCTAGCGGTACCCTTTGTTATGTTTGCAGTGAGAGAGGTACCAACTGAGTCGTTAGGGTTTTCACCCAATGAGTTAGTGTTTGGGCACAGAGTTCGTGGTCCTTTGGATGTGGTGCGAGAGGCCTGGAGTAACAACAAATCTGGCAACCAGGAATCCATGCTTGACTATGTCTGCCGCACTCGGGAGAGACTGCATTGCGCTTTAGAGCTTGCCCGTGACCATCTAATCGGGGCTCAAGCGAGAATGAAGGCTCATTATGATAAGAAGGTCAGAAGTCGTGAGTTTAAGCAGGGAGATGAAGTTTTGGCACTGCTGCCCATGCAAGGAAAACCTCTGGCAGCTAGATTCAGTGGTCCTTATATTATGAAGAAGAAAGTTGGGGAACTTGACTATCTAATTGTTACCCCAGACAGGCGGAAGAGTACTCAGTTGTGCCACATTAATATGTTGAAGCCATACTACCGCCCAGTTGATTCTCATTGTGGGATGACTGCTGATGTCTCTCACCTGGGATGTGAAGGACGGGGAAAGGAGGACGTGGCATTAAAGGAACGTGCTGTGGAGGGAGCTGTTGGTGCCGGTGATGTGAGTAGTGGACCAGGGTTACAGCCACAGTCCCTGGAAGGTGACTTTGGAGTGGACGTTGAGGGAACCAGGGATAGTGCTCCTGTAGTTTTGGCGGTTGGTAGTGAGTTGGAGGAGCAGGAGGAAGTGCTTAGTCGTGGTGAGATGTTACCAGCTGACCTATGGGAGGGCAATGGTTATGCAGCTCTGGTGGAGAAATTGCGACACCTTGATCCAGTAAAGCGAGAAGAGCTCTGCAACAGATTATGGAAACATCCGAAAGTTTTGGAGATTCACCGGGATTGACAACTTGGGCTACTCATGACATTGACGTTGGGGATAGTAAGCCTGTAAAATTAGCTCCCTACCGCATCAACCCTATCAGACAGAAAGCTCTCGATAATGAGATCAAGTATATGTTGGACCATGGATTGATCAAGAGGAGTTTCAGTGAGTGGAGTTCACCAGTTACCTTGCAGCCGAAGCCAGATGGGAAGGTTAGGTTGTGTGTGGACTTCCGGAAAGTTAACTCACTGTCTAAGACCGATGCTTATCCCTTGCCTCGGGTCGATGACTCCGTGGACAAGGTGGGAAATGCCACTTATATCACCAAGCTTGACTTAGTAAAAGGATACTGGCAGGTCCCGCTGACGGAACGGGCTAAACAAGTGGCTAAGCCGTTGTCAGTGGTGCAGTATATCAGTGCCAGGTGATGCCTTATGGATTGAAGAATGCTCCAGCCACTTTCCAGAGGCTTATGGATAAAGTGGTGGATGGCATACCTAATTGTGTCGTTTACATCGATGATGTCATTGTGTATGACACCAAGTGGGAGGAGCACCTTGATCATGTGGAAATGCTCATTAAGCGGTTGGAGGAAGCTGGCTTAGTAGTCAACTTAGACAAGTGCGAGTTCGTACGTGCTAAGGTCCAGTACCTTGGATTTGTTGTAGGACATGGGCAAGTGGCTCCACCTCGGGCTAAGGTGGATGCCATTTCCAACTTTGTAGCACCCCAGTGTCGCCGTGCCCTCCAGCGATTTTTGGGCATGATCGGCTATTACAGACGATTTATTGGGAATTACTCCACAGTGCTTGCCCCTCTTACTGACTTATTGCGCAAGGATAAGAAGTGGCAGTGGACAGCCGAGTGTGAGCAAGCTTTTACCACTGTTAAGTCTCTGCTGTGCCACCACCCTATATTGCGTGCACCAGATTTTGACAGATCTTTTGTGCTGGCAGTTGATGCTAGCCGAGTAGGGGTAGGAGCAGTGTTGATGCAGCCAGATGAGAGCCAGGTTGAACATCCCATTTCATACTTCTCAAAGAAGTTTAATAGAGCCCAGAAGAACTACTCTGTCATAGAGCAGGAGTTATTAGCGATTATCCTGGCCCTGCAACACTTTGCTGTCTACCTGCCCCCTTTTGGCCCTGTGATCAAGATTTATTCAGACCATCATCCCCTGCAGTTTTTGAACAAGTTTAAATTTAAGAACCAGCGTTTGACCCGCTGGAGTTTGCTTTTGCAAGAGTACAATTTAGAAGTTAGGCATATTAAAGGGACTGATAACGTAATTGCTGATTGTTTATCCAGGGAGGGGTCAGGGTCTTGATTCGAAAATTTTGATCCAGGGCTCAAAATTTTCCCTTGGGGAAGGGCGTGTTACGCCGTCCGCCTTTCCGGTTCCCACGGATGCAGCCGTTACAGCTGGGCTAGGGGGATTATGCAGTATGTATCCGTGTCATTCTGCGGGAGTTTACATTAGCGAGTGTTACAAGTTCTTTTGTTTCTTTCTGTTCCTGCCACTGAGGGCAATTTTATTTAATACCATGCTGAGAATGCATTTGATTATTTTGATTGTCTTGTGTGAGCTACAAGTATATTTAATAATGTTTTGCTTGCATTAGAAGTACCAATTTATTGTAGAGAGAGAGGGGCACGAATATAAGTTCTTATTAATTAATTTGATTATGCGTTCGCGCTTGGCCGTGCACGAGCCTTGATCAGGGGCAGTCTCTTCCCAGCCAGCTTTAGTATCGGGTGTTTGTACACTCTCTCTCTCCCCAGTTATTTTTCTGCCGAGCTGGCGTTTTCATTTAAGTTTATTTTTATTCTTTTGTTGCTGACTGAGGAAAGTAGTTATTTTATTTTGTTTTTGTGACCTTGTTGTCTTTGGAGGGCCAGTCTGGCTCACCGTAGTCCTCTCGCTGCCTTAATTAACGTTCCCCAACACACGTACATACACACACACCCCTAACCCCTACACAGTTCAATCCCATCTACTTGCACAAGGCTAGTGAGAACTATCGTGAGCCGTTAACTGCGTTCCCCCTTGGACACGGGTTAAGTAGAAAGTCGTCACCACCGGAAGTAAGTGGGAGGTGTTCCTGTATACTGTCTCGGGCGGTATTACTTCCGGTAGTGACGATAGTAGGCTAGATCTATAGGTAGGCTGTTCCGTTTGCTATCAAAGTACAGAGTGTTGCGTTCTTGGTGAGTACCTTTCCGTGGCGTAGTTTTTTCTCTAGTTTGCGGAGTGTCAGTGCCGGGGTCTGCGTTATTTTTGCAACGCAGTGGAGGCCGATCATCTAAGGCTGACTTGTTGTCTTTTTTGTAATAGCCCCGGGCTGGCGCAACCGTAACAGTGGCGACCTCGCATCAGGATATCCTAACAGTGCCTTCTTGCTAGGATATCGTTACCTTGGCGTTCTCTGTGCTTTGAGGTGAAGTTGATGTGTTTTGTAGTTTCTCAGTCAGCATTAGTATTTCATTATTTAGTACTGCCATTGATTTGTCGCCATGGAGTCACGCGTGTCTACACCAGATCGCGTACGTGCTGAGTCACCTATGGATATGGAACAACGAGAGGCACATAGCAAAGGTACTCCCCGTGTGAGCCCTGAGTTTGACTATGGTGCTGAAATGCCTCGTTTCGCTACCCCACTATTACCATCTATGATGCCGCCGAGCCAGTTTAGAGCAGTTCCCCCAGGTATGTCTAGTGCTTTCCCTGGAGTTGTTCATTCCACTCCCATATACCCTGGAGCCTTGTCACCGGAGGCTCAGTTGCAGTTGGAGTTGAAAAAGTTGGAGATGGAAATGCAGCGTGCAAAAGAAGAGAGGGAGATGCAGCGTGAAAAAGAAGAGAGGGAAATGCAGCGTGCAAAAGAAGAGAGGAGATGGAGTTGCAGCGTGAAAAAATGCGATTTGAGCTGGAGAAGACTCGCTTGGAGCTGACTGCTAATAGACCAACTTCAGATACCCAAACCTCAGGCCGTGCAGAGGATAGGGAGAGTTGGTTCTCAAGGAGTCTAAAATTAGTGCCAGCATTTGATGAGTTGAAGGTGACAGAATGGTTTGTCAGGTTTGAGAAGAAGGCTAGGGAGTTTGAGTGGCCAAGGCAGCGCTGGGTGGGGTTGGTATCTAATGTGCTGAAGGGAAAAGCCTTGGAAGTGTATAATAGGTTGAGCCCTGAGGATGTAGATGATTATGATGAATTTAAAACAGCCATCCTGAAGGCATATGAACTTAGACCAGAGGCTTATCGGTTGTTGTTCCCTGGTGCTCGGAAAAGGCCTGCTGACACCTATATGGCCTACGCTAGGTATCTGGAGGAGAGGTTAGACGAGTGGTTGCTGAGTGAGAGCGCCACTTCGTATAACGAGGTGCGTGAACTGTTTTTGATGGAACATTTTACCAACATGGCTGACAAAGAAATTGGTGTTAAAATTAGGGAGAAGAGATTTAAGACTGTGAAGGAAGCAGCGACGTGGGCTGATGACCGGGTGTTTGCCTTGCGGAGTATGGGGGTCAAGTATGCTAATTTTCAGTATTCCAGGGAGAGGACTGTGAGTGGCCCTGCCTGGGATAAATCTCCCGTGAATCAGTCCAAGGGAAGTTCAGAGGAGAAAAAGAATTCAGGGAGAAAGAGCCCTGTATCCAGTTCGAAGCTAGTTTGTTACTTTTGCAAACAGAGTGGGCACATCAAGCCTAACTGCCCTAAGTGGAAGGCCTCCCAAAATGCCAAACCAGTGGCACTAGTTATAGGTTCGAGTCAGGTGAACGAGAGGAGTTGGGAGAGTGGTAACGGTGAGGGAGAAGTCTGTGGAAAGCTGGAGTGCAGCCGGCTGTGCTCGCTGCCAGCTCAGGCTGAAAAAGTTACCCAACATGCTACGCCACCTCCGGATGAACTGCCTCAGAAATCGTCCCTAGACTGGTGTAAACCTTTTATATGTCACGGCACAGTGGAAATTCATGGGATCAGTTATCCAGTTACTGTGGCTCGTGATACCTGTGCACAACAGTCTGTGTGCAGAAACGTGACTGGAGGGCCTGTGAACTCAGGGAAGTATGTGCTGTGTAGAGGCATGAACTCAGATGAATACTATGATTATGTTCATGTGGAACTCGATTGCCCCATTGTTCAGGCTGCAGCTCAAGTAGCTGTTGCTGATGTAATGCCACTAGAGGGGTTGATTTTCTGCTGGGGAACGACCTGGCTGGGGAGAAAGTATTTCCATCTCTTCCCCCACCAGTTGTTGTGGCAGAGAAGTGTTTTGACGCCCCAGAAATTGGTATTGAAGTTGATGCAGAAGTGGAAGCCATGTTCCCGGTCTGTGCAATTACAAGATCTATGGCACAGGTTGCAGCCCGGGAGGAAGAACTGGTGAAGTCACAGGTTCTTGGGGTCGACTGTGATGAGGCAGGGCCACCAATGGAGGAACCTAGTGAGCAGAGTGTTGCTGTGGTGGGTGAGGAGAGTGGGAATGCGTGCATGGGTGCCGCCCACTTCCCACTCAGGACACTAGAGGTGGTGCTGAGTGTGTCTGTGTGGAGACTGAACCCAGCCCACCGACTGAATTAGAAGAATTTCAGGACGCTGGGGTCGACTGCGGGGATGCAGGACCACCGTCAAACGCGCCTGAGGAACAGAGTGCCTCTGTTGAGGGTAGAGGTGATGATGTCAGTGTGGAGTCTGACATTCCTCACCCTGTCGAGTGTATTAGAGGTGACGCTGAGATTGATCGCCCTTCGCAATCCAGTGTCCCGACCAGTCCCTTATCTCAGTCCTCAGTAGAGCTGGCGGGTGTTGGGTCAGCAGAATTGAGGGTGAAGCAACAGGAGGATGTAACATTAAAGCCCTTGTTTGCTCGAGTAGGGGAAGAAAGAAGTATGGAGTGTGGTAAGGAGGAGTTCCTGATTAAAGACAATGTTTTACATCGCCGATGGACGCCCACTGGCGCCACGGTGGATGGAGGAGTGGGTGAGTTAGTGCAGGTGGTGGTGCCTGTGCAGTACAGGGTGCCGTTAATACAGTTAGCACATGAGGGACCTTTAGCCGGTCACTTGGGAAACAGAAAGACAGTGCAGCGCTTAAGGTATAACTTTTGGTGGCCAAGTATGCCGGGACAAGTTGCTGCGTACATCAAGAGCTGTCACACGTGTCAGATAGTGGGCAAGCCTAATCAAGTTCTTCCTGTGGCCCCTTTGACTCCCATTCCTGCAGTTGAACCTCCGTTTAACCAGGTAATCATTGATATCGTGGGCCCTTTACCTCCTACTTCTGCTGGAAACAAGTATTTGTTAACCATAATGGATGTTACAACGTGATACCCAGAGGCTATACCAATCAGAAGCATGCAGGCGAAGTCAGTAGTCAAGCAACTTATCCTGTTCTTTACTCATTTTGGCCTGCCCAAGGAGTTGCAGTCAGACCGTGGAGTAAATTTTACATCTAATTTATTTAAGCAGACAATGACAGAGTTGGGCATCAAACACATTTTGTCCAGTGCCTACCATCCGCAGTCACAAGGTGCCCTGGAGAGGCATCATCAGACCTTAAAGACCATGCTGTGCACCTTCTGCTATGATAGTGGAAAGGATTGGGACCTAGCGGTACCCTTTGTTATGTTTGCAGTGAGAGAGGTACCAACTGAGTCGTTAGGGTTTTCACCCAATGAGTTAGTGTTTGGGCACAGAGTTCGTGGTCCTTTGGATGTGGTGCGAGAGGCCTGGAGTAACAACAAATCTGGCAACCAGGAATCCATGCTTGAATATGTCTGCCGCACTGGGAGAGACTGCATTGCGCTTTAGAGCTTGCCCGTGACCATCTAATCGGGGCTCAAGCGAGAATGAAGGCTCATTATGATAAGAAGGTCAGAAGTCGTGAGTTTAAGCAGGGAGATGAAGTTTTGGCACTGCTGCCCATGCAAGGAAAACCTCTGGCAGCTAGATTCAGTGGTCCTTATATTGTGAAGAAGAAAGTTGGGGAACTTGACTATCTAATTGTTACCCCAGACAGGCGGAAGAGTACTCAGTTGTGCCACATTAATATGTTGAAGCCATACTACCGCCCAGTTGATTCTCATTGTGGGATGACTGCTGATGTCTCTCACCTGGGATGTGAAGGACGGGGAAAGGAGGACGTGGCATTAAAGGAACGTGCTGTGGAGGGAGCTGTTGGTGCCGGTGATGTGAGTAGTGGACCAGGGTTACAGCCACAGTCCCTGGAAGGTGACTTTGGAGTGGACGTTGAGGGAACCAGGGATAGTGCTCCTGTAGTTTTGGCGGTTGGTAGTGAGTTGGAGGAGCAGGAGGAAGTGCTTAGTCGTGGTGAGATGTTACCAGCTGACCTATGGGAGGGCAATGGTTATGCAGCTCTGGTGGAGAAATTGCGACACCTTGATCCAGTAAAGCGAGAAGAGCTCTGCAACAGATTATGGAAACATCCGAAAGTTTTTGGAGATTCACCGGGATTGACAACTTGGGCTACTCATGACATTGACGTTGGGGATAGTAAGCCTGTAAAATTAGCTCCCTACCGCATCAACCCTATCAGACAGAAAGCTCTCGATAATGAGATCAAGTATATGTTGGACCATGGATTGATCAAGAGGAGTTTCAGTGAGTGGAGTTCACCAGTTACCTTGCAGCCGAAGCCAGATGGGAAGGTTAGGTTGTGTGTGGACTTCCGGAAAGTTAACTCACTGTCTAAGACCGATGCTTATCCCTTGCCTCGGGTCGATGACTCCGTGGACAAGGTGGGAAATGCCACTTATATCACCAAGCTTGACTTAGTAAAAGGATACTGGCAGGTCCCGCTGGACGGAACGGGCTAAACAAGTGGCTAGCTTCGTTGTCAGTGGTGCAGTATATCAGTGCCAGGTGATGCCTTATGGATTGAAGAATGCTCCAGCCACTTTCCAGAGGCTTATGGATAAAGTGGTGGATGGCATACCTAATTGTGTCGTTTACATCGATGATGTCATTGTGTATGACACCAAGTGGGAGGAGCACCTTGATCATGTGGAAATGCTCATTAAGCGGTTGGAGGAAGCTGGCTTAGTAGTCAACTTAGACAAGTGCGAGTTCGTACGTGCTAAGGTCCAGTACCTTGGATTTGTTGTAGGACATGGGCAAGTGGCTCCACCTCGGGCTAAGGTGGATGCCATTTCCAACTTTGTAGCACCCCAGTGTCGCCGTACCCTCCAGCGATTTTTGGGCATGATCGGCTATTACAGACGATTTATTGGGAATTACTCCACAGTGCTTGCCCCTCTTACTGACTTATTGCGCAAGGATAAGAAGTGGCAGTGGACAGCCGAGTGTGAGCAAGCTTTTACCACTGTTAAGTCTCTGCTGTGCCACCACCCTATATTGCGTGCACCAGATTTTGACAGATCTTTTGTGCTGGCAGTTGATGCTAGCCGAGTAGGGGTAGGAGCAGTGTTGATGCAGCCAGATGAGGGCCAGGTTGAACATCCCATTTCATACCTCTCAAAGAAGTTTAATAGAGCCCAGAAGAACTACTCTGTCATAGAGCAGGAGTTATTAGCGATTATCCTGGCCCTGCAACACTTTGCTGTCTACCTGCCCCCTTTTGGCCCTGTGATCAAGATTTATTCAGACCATCATCCCCTGCAGTTTTTGAACAAGTTTAAATTTAAGAACCAGCGTTTGACCCGCTGGAGTTTGCTTTTGCAAGAGTACAATTTAGAAGTTAGGCATATTAAAGGGACTGATAACGTAATTGCTGATTGTTTATCCAGGGAGGGGTCAGGGTCTTGATTCGAAAATTTTGATCCAGGGCTCAAAATTTTCCCTTGGGGAAGGGCGTGTTACGCCGTCCGCCTTTCCGGTTCCCACGGATGCAGCCGTTACAGCTGGGCTAGGGGGATTATGCAGTATGTATCCGTGTCATTCGCGGAGTTTACATTAGCGAGTGTTACAAGTTCTTTTGTTTCTTTCGTTCCTGCCACTGAGGGCAATTTTATTTAATACCATGCTGAGAATGCATTTGATTATTTTGATTGTCTTGTGTGAGCTACAAGTATATTTAATAATGTTTTGCTTGCATTAGAAGTACCAATTTATTGTAGAGAGAGAGGGCACGAATATAAGTTCTTATTAATTAATTTGATTATGCGTTCGCGCTTGGCCGTGCACGAGCCTTGATCAGGGGCAGTCTCTTCCCAGCCAGCTTTAGTATCGGGTGTTTGTACACTCTCTCTCTCCCCAGTTATTTTTCTGCCGAGCTGGCGTTTTCATTTAAGTTTATTTTTATTCTTTTGTTGCTGACTGAGGAAAGTAGTTATTTTATTTTGTTTTTGTGACCTTGTTGTCTTTGGAGGGCCAGTCTGGCTCACCGTAGTCCTCTCGCTGCCTTAATTAACGTTCCCCAACACACGTACATACACACACACCCCTAACCCCTACACAGTTCAATCCCATCTACTTGCACAAGGCTAGTGAGAACTATCGTGAGCCGTTAACTGCGTTCCCCTTGGACACGGGTTAAGTAGAAAGTCGTCACCACCGGAAGTAAGTGGGAGGTGTTCCTGTATACTGTCTCGGGCGGTATTACTTCCGGTAGTGACGATAGTAGGCTAGATCTATAGGTAGGCTGTTCCGTTTGCTATCAAAGTACAGAGTGTTGCGTTCTTGAGTGAGTACCTTTCCGTGGCGTAGTTTTTCTCTAGTTTGCGGAGTGTCAGTGCCGGGGTCTGCGTTATTTTTGCAACGCAGTGGAGGCCGATCATCTAAGGCTGACTTGTTGTCTTTTTTGTAATAGCCCCGGGCTGGCGCAACCGTAACAGTGGCGACCTCGCATCAGGATATCCTAACAGTGCCTTCTTGCTAGGATATCGTTACCTTGGCGTTCTCTGTGCTTTGAGGTGAAGTTGATGTGTTTTGTAGTTTCTCAGTCAGCATTAGTATTTCATTATTTAGTACTGCCATTGATTTGTCGCCATGGAGTCACGCGTGTCTACACCAGATCGCGTACGTGCTGAGTCACCTATGGATATGGAACAACGAGAGGCACATAGCAAAGGTACTCCCCGTGTGAGCCCTGAGTTTGACTATGGTGCTGAAATGCCTCGTTTCGCTACCCCACTATTACCATCTATGATGCCGCCGAGCCAGTTTAGAGCAGTTCCCCCAGGTATGTCTAGTGCTTTCCCTGGAGTTGTTCATTCCACTCCCATATACCCTGGAGCCTTGTCACCGGAGGCTCAGTTGCAGTTGGAGTTGAAAAAGTTGGAGATGGAAATGCAGCGTGCAAAAGAAGAGAGGGAGATGCAGCGTGAAAAAGAAGAGAGGGAAATGCAGCGTGCAAAAGAAGAGAGGGAGATGGAGTTGCAGCGTGAAAAATGCGATTTGAGCTGGAGAAGACTCGCTTGGAGCTGACTGCTAATAGACCAACTTCAGATACCCAACCCTCAGGCCGTGCAGAGGATAGGGAGAGTTGGTTCTCAAGGAGTCTAAAATTAGTGCCAGCATTTGATGAGTTGAAGGTGACAGAATGGTTTGTCAGGTTTGAGAAGAAGGCTAGGGAGTTTGAGTGGCCAAGGCAGCGCTGGGTGGGGTTGGTATCTAATGTGCTGAAGGGAAAAGCCTTGGAAGTGTATAATAGGTTGAGCCCTGAGGATGTAGATGATTATGATGAATTTAAAACAGCCATCCTGAAGGCATATGAACTTAGACCAGAGGCTTATCGGTTGTTGTTCCCTGGTGCTCGGAAAAGGCCTGCTGACACCTATATGGCCTAAGCTAGGTATCTGGAGGAGAGGTTAGACGAGTGGTTGCTGAGTGAGAGCGCCACTTCGTATAACGAGGTGCGTGAACTGTTTTTGATGGAACATTTTACCAACATGGCTGACAAAGAAATTGGTGTTAAAATTAGGGAGAAGAGATTTAAGACTGTGAAGGAAGCAGCGACGTGGGCTGATGACCGGGTGTTTGCCTTGCGGAGTATGGGGGTCAAGTATGCTAATTTTCAGTATTCCAGGGAGAGGACTGTGAGTGGCCCTGCCTGGGATAAATCTCCCGTGAATCAGTCCAAGGGAAGTTCAGAGGAGAAAAGGAATTCAGGGAGAAAGAGCCCTGTATCCAGTTCGAAGCTAGTTTGTTACTTTTGCAAACAGAGTGGGCACATCAAGCCTAACTGCCCTAAGTGGAAGGCCTCCCAAAATGCCAAACCAGTGGCACTAGTTATAGGTTCGAGTCAGGTGAACGAGAGGAGTTGGGAGAGTGGTAACGGTGAGGGAGAAGTCTGTGGAAAGCTGGAGTGCAGCCGGCTGTGCTCGCTGCCAGCTCAGGCTGAAAAAGTTACCCAACATGCTACGCCACCTCCGGATGAACTGCCTCAGAAATCGTCCCTAGACTGGTGTAAACCTTTTATATGTCACGGCACAGTGGAAATTCATGGGATCAGTTATCCAGTTACTGTGGCTCGTGATACCTGTGCACAACAGTCTGTGTGCAGAAACGTGACTGGAGGGCCTGTGAACTCAGGGAAGTATGTGCTGTGTAGAGGCATGAACTCAGATGAATACTATGATTATGTTCATGTGGAACTCGATTGCCCCATTGTTCAGGCTGCAGCTCAAGTAGCTGTTGCTGATGTAATGCCACTAGAGGGGTTGATTTTCTGCTGGGGAACGACCTGGCTGGGGAGAAAGTATTTCCATCTCTTCCCCCACCAGTTGTTGTGGCAGAGAAGTGTTTTGACGCCCCAGAAATTGGTATTGAAGTTGATGCAGAAGTGGAAGCCATGTTCCCGGTCTGTGCAATTACAAGATCTATGGCACAGGTTGCAGCCCGGGAGGAAGAACTGGTGAAGTCACAGGTTCTTGGGGTCGACTGTGATGAGGCAGGGCCACCAATGGAGGAACCTAGTGAGCAGAGTGTTGCTGTGGTGGGTGAGGAGAGTGGGAATGCGTGCATGGGTGCCGCCCCACTTCCCACTCAGGACACTAGAGGTGGTGCTGAGTGTGTCTGTGTGGAGACTGAACCCAGCCCACCGACTGAATTAGAAGAATTTCAGGACGCTGGGGTCGACTGCGGGGATGCAGGACCACCGTCAAACGCGCCTGAGGAACAGAGTGCCTCTGTTGAGGGTAGAGGTGATGATGTCAGTGTGGAGTCTGACATTCCTCACCCTGTCGAGTGTATTAGAGGTGACGCTGAGATTGATCGCCCTTCGCAATCCAGTGTCCCGACCAGTCCCTTATCTCAGTCCTCAGTAGAGCTGGCGGGTGTTGGGTCAGCAGAATTGAGGGTGAAGCAACAGGAGGATGTAACATTAAAGCCCTTGTTTGCTCGAGTAGGGGAAGAAAGAAGTATGGAGTGTGGTAAGGAGTTCCTGATTAAAGACAATGTTTTACATCGCCGATGGACGCCCACTGGCGCCACGGTGGATGGAGGAGTGGGTGAGTTAGTGCAGGTGGTGGTGCCTGTGCAGTACAGGGTGCCGTTAATACAGTTAGCACATGAGGGACCTTTAGCCGGTCACTTGGGAAACAGAAAGACAGTGCAGCGCTTAAGGTATAACTTTTGGTGGCCAAGTATGCCGGGACAAGTTGCTGCGTACATCAAGAGCTGTCACACGTGTCAGATAGTGGGCAAGCCTAATCAAGTTCTTCCTGTGGCCCCTTTGACTCCCATTCCTGCAGTTGAACCTCCGTTTAACCAGGTAATCATTGATATCGTGGGCCCTTTACCTCCTACTTCTGCTGGAAACAAGTATTTGTTAACCATAATGGATGTTACAACGCGATACCCAGAGGCTATACCAATCAGAAGCATGCAGGCGAAGTCAGTAGTCAAGCAACTTATCCTGTTCTTTACTCATTTTGGCCTGCCCAAGGAGTTGCAGTCAGACCGTGGAGTAAATTTTACATCTAATTTATTTAAGCAGACAATGACAGAGTTGGGCATCAAACACATTTTGTCCAGTGCCTACCATCCGCAGTCACAAGGTGCCCTGGAGAGGCATCATCAGACCTTAAAGACCATGCTGTGCACCTTCTGCTATGATAGTGGAAAGGATTGGGACCTAGCGGTACCCTTTGTTATGTTTGCAGTGAGAGAGGTACCAACTGAGTCGTTAGGGTTTTCACCCAATGAGTTAGTGTTTGGGCACAGAGTTCGTGGTCCTTTGGATGTGGTGCGAGAGGCCTGGAGTAACAACAAATCTGGCAACCAGGAATCCATGCTTGACTATGTCTGCCGCACTCGGGAGAGACTGCATTGCGCTTTAGAGCTTGCCCGTGACCATCTAATCGGGGCTCAAGCGAGAATGAAGGCTCATTATGATAAGAAGGTCAGAAGTCGTGAGTTTAAGCAGGGAGATGAAGTTTTGGCACTGCTGCCCATGCAAGGAAAACCTCTGGCAGCTAGATTCAGTGGTCCTTATATTGTGAAGAAGAAAGTTGGGGAACTTGACTATCTAATTGTTACCCCAGACAGGCGGAAGAGTACTCAGTTGTGCCACATTAATATGTTGAAGCCATACTACCGCCCAGTTGATTCTCATTGTGGGATGACTGCTGATGTCTCTCACCTGGGATGTGAAGGACGGGGAAAGGAGGACGTGGCATTAAAGGAACGTGCTGTGGAGGGAGCTGTTGGTGCCGGTGATGTGAGTAGTGGACCAGGGTTACAGCCACAGTCCCTGGAAGGTGACTTTGGAGTGGACGTTGAGGGAACCAGGGATAGTGCTCCTGTAGTTTTGGCGGTTGGTAGTGAGTTGGAGGAGCAGGAGGAAGTGCTTAGTCGTGGTGAGATGTTACCAGCTGACCTATGGGAGGGCAATGGTTATGCAGCTCTGGTGGAGAAATTGCGACACCTTGATCCAGTAAAGCGAGAAGAGCTCTGCAACAGATTATGGAAACATCCGAAAGTTTTTGGAGATTCACCGGGATTGACAACTTGGGCTACTCATGACATTGACGTTGGGGATAGTAAGCCTGTAAAATTAGCTCCCTACCGCATCAACCCTATCAGACAGAAAGCTCTCGATAATGAGATCAAGTATATGTTGGACCATGGATTGATCAAGAGGAGTTTCAGTGAGTGGAGTTCACCAGTTACCTTGCAGCCGAAGCCAGATGGGAAGGTTAGGTTGTGTGTGGACTTCCGGAAAGTTAACTCACTGTCTAAGACCGATGCTTATCCCTTGCCTCGGGTCGATGACTCCGTGGACAAGGTGGGAAATGCCACTTATATCACCAAGCTTGACTTAGTAAAAGGATACTGGCAGGTCCCGCTGACGGAACGGGCTAAACAAGTGGCTAGCTTCGTTGTCAGTGGTGCAGTATATCAGTGCCAGGTGATGCCTTATGGATTGAAGAATGCTCCAGCCACTTTCCAGAGGCTTATGGATAAAGTGGTGGATGGCATACCTAATTGTGTCGTTTACATCGATGATGTCATTGTGTATGACACCAAGTGGGAGGAGCACCTTGATCATGTGGAAATGCTCATTAAGCGGTTGGAGGAAGCTGGCTTAGTAGTCAACTTAGACAAGTGCGAGTTCGTACGTGCTAAGGTCCAGTACCTTGGATTTGTTGTAGGACATGGGCAAGTGGCTCCACCTCGGGCTAAGGTGGATGCCATTTCCAACTTTGTAGCACCCCAGTGTCGCCGTACCCTCCAGCGATTTTTGGGCATGATCGGCTATTACAGACGATTTATTGGGAATTACTCCACAGTGCTTGCCCCTCTTACTGACTTATTGCGCAAGGATAAGAAGTGGCAGTGGACAGCCGAGTGTGAGCAAGCTTTTACCACTGTTAAGTCTCTGCTGTGCCACCACCCTATATTGCGTGCACCAGATTTTGACAGATCTTTTGTGCTGGCAGTTGATGCTAGCCGAGTAGGGGTAGGAGCAGTGTTGATGCAGCCAGATGAGGGCCAGGTTGAACATCCCATTTCATACTTCTCAAAGAAGTTTAATAGAGCCCAGAAGAACTACTCTGTCATAGAGCAGGAGTTATTAGCGATTATCCTGGCCCTGCAACACTTTGCTGTCTACCTGCCCCCTTTTGGCCCTGTGATCAAGATTTATTCAGACCATCATCCCCTGCAGTTTTTGAACAAGTTTAAATTTAAGAACCAGCGTTTGACCCGCTGGAGTTTGCTTTTGCAAGAGTACAATTTAGAAGTTAGGCATATTAAAGGGACTGATAACGTAATTGCTGATTGTTTATCCAGGGAGGGGTCAGGGTCTTGATTCGAAAATTTTGATCCAGGGC
>NW_027645270.1:0-1998 GCF_032717465.1 Coenobita brevimanus | reverse complement strand
CACTCTCATCAATCACTTTTCACAAGTTAGCCATCTAAACCCCCATCCCGAAGACCGACGTATCGTCTGACGTAAGAGACAGTTCCCCACTGACCCTGACTATGCACCTTTCACTTACAACCAGATGAAACACATCATTAACAACCTCAAGCACTCATCTGCCTGTGGACCAGACAACATAAGCAACATTCACCTTAAACACCTAGGACCACAAGGCATACAAGCACTCACCAACATATCAAACTACAGCTACTCACACAACATAATACCCAACATCTGGAAGCATTGCAATATCATCACTATCCCTAAACCCAACAAAGACCCCACGTTACCCTCCTCACATCGCCCCATCACACTCCTCTGCACCCTCTCTTAAGTCACTGAATGACTGGTACTACAACTAGTCACACCTCACATTCCCCTAGCCCAGTCACAACATGGTTTTAGGCCACTACACTCCACAAACACCCTTCTTACAGACCTTACACAGAGAGTTTTCGATGGCATGAACTCAGCTAGGCCACCACACAGAAAACTCCTAGCCACACTAGACATTAGCAAAGCTTTTGATGCCATCCCCCGCCACAACCTCACAAACAAAATACTCAACACAAACATGCACAATAACACAAAAAGATGGCTGGCAAACTACTTAGCAGGCAGATGTGCACATGTAACATTTCCCGGTCAGTCTCCTAACATCAGAAACTTCACAAACGGCGTCCCCCAAGGATCTGTTTTGTCCCCTACACTCTTTAACTTATACAAGCACGACATACCCACACCCCACACACCACATATACAGATAGCTTCCTATGCAGATGATATAACATTTACATGCACGCACCAAAACGCAAACACAGCTGTACACATCATTCAACCTTACCTCAACACACTACACGAATGGTTCACCACAAACAGGCTCAAAATAGCCCCAGCCAAATCTACAGTGACTCTTCTCACAAACTGGACAGCAGAACACAGTCACATCCCACACCTCACCATAAACAACACCCCCCTACCACACACACACACACACAAAATCCTTGGTGTAACATACAATACATCAATGTCATTTAAACAACACATCACAAACATTAAAAAGAAAATAACACCAAGACTCAATGCTTTGAGGTCACTTGCCCATACAACATTCGGACACAACAAAGAAACTACCACCACAGTATACAAACAATACATACTGTTACGCTGTCCGCCTTTCCGGTTCCCACGGATGCAGCCGTTACAGCTGGGCTAGGGGGATTATGCAGTATGTATCCGTGTCATTCGCGGAGTTTACATTAGCGAGTGTTACAAGTTCTTTTGTTTCTTTCGTTCCTGCCACTGAGGGCAATTTTATTTAATACCATGCTGAGAATGCATTTGATTATTTTGATTGTCTTGTGTGAGCTACAAGTATATTTAATAATGTTTTGCTTGCATTAGAAGTACCAATTTATTGTAGAGAGAGAGGGGCACGAATATAAGTTCTTATTAATTAATTTGATTATGCGTTCGCGCTTGGCCGTGCACGAGCCTTGATCAGGGGCAGTCTCTTCCCAGCCAGCTTTAGTATCGGGTGTTTGTACACTCTCTCTCTCCCCAGTTATTTTTCTGCCGAGCTGGCGTTTTCATTTAAGTTTATTTTTATTCTTTTGTTGCTGACTGAGGAAAGTAGTTATTTTATTTTGTTTTTGTGACCTTGTTGTCTTTGGAGGGCCAGTCTGGCTCACCGTAGTCCTCTCGCTGCCTTAATTAACGTTCCCCAACACACGTACATACACACACACCCCTAACCCCTACACAGTTCAATCCCATCTACTTGCACAAGGCTAGTGAGAACTATCGTGAGCCGTTAACTGCGTTCCCCCTTGGACACGGGTTAAGTAGAAAGTCGTCACCACCGGAAGTAAGTGGGAGGTGTTCCTGTATACTGTCTCGGGCGGTATTACTTCCGGTAGTGACGATAGTAGGCTAGATCTATAGGTAGGCTGTTCC
>NW_027645269.1:0-1998 GCF_032717465.1 Coenobita brevimanus | reverse complement strand
TCAAAATTTTCCCTTGGGGAAGGGCGTGTTACGCCGTCCGCCTTTCCGGTTCCCACGGATGCAGCCGTTACAGCTGGGCTAGGGGGATTATGCAGTATGTATCCGTGTCATTCGCGGAGTTTACATTAGCGAGTGTTACAAGTTCTTTTGTTTCTTTCGTTCCTGCCACTGAGGGCAATTTTATTTAATACCATGCTGAGAATGCATTTGATTATTTTGATTGTCTTGTGTGAGCTACAAGTATATTTAATAATGTTTTGCTTGCATTAGAAGTACCAATTTATTGTAGAGAGAGAGGGGCACGAATATAAGTTCTTATTAATTAATTTGATTATGCGTTCGCGCTTGGCCGTGCACGAGCCTTGATCAGGGGCAGTCTCTTCCCAGCCAGCTTTAGTATCGGGTGTTTGTACACTCTCTCTCTCCCCAGTTATTTTTCTGCCGAGCTGGCGTTTTCATTTAAGTTTATTTTTATTCTTTTGTTGCTGACTGAGGAAAGTAGTTATTTTATTTTGTTTTTGTGACCTTGTTGTCTTTGGAGGGCCAGTCTGGCTCACCGTAGTCCTCTCGCTGCCTTAATTAACGTTCCCCAACACACGTACATACACACACACCCCTAACCCCTACACAGTTCAATCCCATCTACTTGCACAAGGCTAGTGAGAACTATCGTGAGCCGTTAACTGCGTTCCCCCTTGGACACGGGTTAAGTAGAAAGTCGTCACCACCGGAAGTAAGTGGGAGGTGTTCCTGTATACTGTCTCGGGCGGTATTACTTCCGGTAGTGACGATAGTAGGCTAGATCTATAGGTAGGCTGTTCCGTTTGCTATCAAAGTACAGAGTGTTGCGTTCTTGAGTGAGTACCTTTCCGTGGCGTAGTTTTTTCTCTAGTTTGCGGAGTGTCAGTGCCGGGGTCTGCGTTATTTTTGCAACGCAGTGGAGGCCGATCATCTAAGGCTGACTTGTTGTCTTTTTTGTAATAGCCCCGGGCTGGCGCAACCGTAACAATACGTTCAGTGATGAATTATGCAAGCCCTGCCTGGGCTTCTAACCTCACCAAAACACACTAAAACACTCTACAGACTATACAGAACAAGGCCCTAAAAATAATCACAGGCTGCACAGCTACTACACCCACAGACCACCTACATCAAGAAACCAAAGTCCTCAAAGTCAAGGATCACCTAGACATGAGGGGCACCCAGTTTCTTGCTGCAGCCTCCACAAACCCACAACATCCACTACAGAACATGGCAGCACATCCACCCACACCAAGGAACATCAAAACAACACCCAGCACACGATACCATATACAAATACTGTCATCTCTCCCCCCTCACCCACCTCAACCAGCTTCCAAAACCATATCCATAATCAGATCACTCGCCGCTCCATTCAGTCACTTAAAGACAACACACAGTTGCATACACGGCCTTCTGACATCCACCCCTCTGAATCTTATCTTTCTCGTGAGGACAGGGTCCACCTGGCCAGGCTGAGATGTGGGCACCATCCAGCCCTCTTAAGCTACCAGAAGAGGCTGGATGACTCCGTCGCTGATGCCTGTCCAGGATGCAACACAGCACCCCATACTATTAAGCACATAATGGAAGACTGCATTGCACACAATCACCTACGCCAACAACACAACGTACACACTTTGAGAGCGCTGTGGGAAAGCCCGGTCTCGGCCATGGCCTTCCTAAGGGACTCGGGGCTGTTCGGCCAGACTGCCTAGGGAACAACTACTACTACTACCTTACAAAAAGTACCTTCATGCAGGCTTCTAATAATATTTACAAATTTTTCTGGTATACTATCATAATTTTCAACATAGCTCCATGTGAAACACTACCAAACGCCTTTTCAAAATCCACAAAACACATACGAAGTGGCATTTTCATCTCATTAGCTTGTTGCATTAGATGCCTTACAATAAAAATCTTATCATTACAACCTCAACCCTTTCTAAATCCCGCTTGTACTTTTCTTATAAT
>NW_027645268.1:0-28055 GCF_032717465.1 Coenobita brevimanus | reverse complement strand
TTCCTTGTACAAAGGAAAAGGGGAAAAAGAAGTGTGTGGTAATCATAGGGGCATTTGTCTTCTTAGTATAATAGGAAAAGTGTATGGTAGGATACTTATAGACAGAGTTAGAGAAAGAACAGAGAAATTAGTTGGAGAAGAACAGGGAGGCTTTAGGAAGGGAAGAGGTTGTGTAGATCAGATATTCATTCTTAGATCTTTAGTGGAAAAGTTTCTAGAGAAGGGAAAGAAGTTGTATGCGGCTTTCATGGATTTGGAGAAAGCATATGACAGGGTGGATAGACAAGGATTGTGGAAAGTGTTAAGAATATATGGAGTAGATGGGAAGTTGTTGAATGCTGTGAAGAGTATGTATGATGGTGCTAAGGCTGCAGTGCGTGTGGATGGTGAACTAAGTGAATTTTTCTCTTGAAGGTTGGATTGAAACAGGGATGTGTCATGTCTCCATGGTTGTTCAATCTGTACATGGATGGGGTAATAAAAGAGGTACAAGGTAGGGTAGTGGATGTTGGAGTGGCCCTGGTGAGAGAGGATAGTGTTTGGAAACTCCCTGTACTGTTGTTTGCAGATGATACTGTGTTGTTGAGTGAAGATGAAGGGGAGCTGCAAGGCTTGGTGGATGAGTTTGAGAGAGTGTAAGAAACGGAACCTAAAGGTGAATGTAGGGAAGAGTAAAGTGATGGTCTTTGAGAGAGGTGAAGTCAGTGAATGTATAGCGAGGTTGGATGGTGAGGAATTGGAAAATGTGAGTACGTTTAAGTATTTGGGTAGTGTGATGAGTAAGGATGGAGGTTTGGAGGGTGAAGTGCTTGAAAGGGTACAGCAGGGAAGAAAGGTTGCTGGTTCCTTGAAAGCAGTGATAAGAAACAGGGAAGTGAGCATGGAAGTAAAAAAGTTACTACATGACAGTATTGTGATACCAACTCTAACGTACGGAAGTGAAGCTTGGACGTTGTTGGAAGGACACAAGTCAAGAGTGAGAGCAGTGGAAATGAGTTATTTAAGAGGAGCTTGTGGAGTCACGTGGAGAGACAGGCTGACGAATGAGGATATAAAGGAGCGTTGTGGTGTTGATGTGGATGTGATAGGAAGCGTTGTGAGGAACACACTGAGGTGGTTTGGCCATGTGGAGAGGATGGAGGGTGAAAGACTGACGAAGAGAGTGTATGTGAGTGAGGTGGAGGGTGGAAGAGGGAGGGGGAGACCGAGGATGAGATGGAGGGATGGGGTGGAGAGGTATATGAGAGAGGGGGGTGTGAGTTGGGAGCAGGGTAGTGAAATGGCGGGGGACAGGGCGACTTGGAGGCGATTTGTTTGTGGCCACCCCAAACGGGATTGAGGCGTCTGGCAATAGATAGATAGATAGTGTAAATTTCATCATCATTTTGTGTAAGCTTTGTTAATTGCATGGAGTACATTCTACACCCCACTCTACTACTGCTGCATCTGCTGCATTATCATCCCTGCCGAATAATTGACAGAAATTGCAATTCATCACATGTTTCCTGTTATCTGCATATTATCTCGGTATCGTTACGATCTGTGATGAAAACTGCGTTGAGGTAAATACAAACGTGTAGCAGAAAACCACATACTGTATCTTGGTTTCAGGTAGCTTTATTTATAAATGAATATTGACTTTTTAAATAACTTAGTTTCTCTCTCTCTCTCTCTAGATATTAGGGTTTGATATAGATTCAGTGTATGTGGGTACCATAACAGCATTTATGAAGCATTTGTTAACCCCTTCACTGTAACATTTTTCCTAGGCTTGATAATGGTAAAGAATAAAATATAAAAGTTAGGACAGAGAGAGAGAGAGAGAGAGAGAGAGAGAGAGAGAGAGAGTTTCCACTACCTTTGTCATAATATTCATGTATCAATTGTTACCTGAAAAATTCTTGCCGCACATATAAACGGCTTGTCGAAATCTGAACTTAACAGCCAATTAGTGTGGATAATCTGTATAATAGTTAATCTACTCGCTCTTTATCGTACGCAAAGGTTAAGCCACTTAATCCTCTTGCATTGGCTGTTTTCCAGTTTCTCTCTAGTGGCTTCCCATCAAAATTCACATAAACTCTTCCGACGGGTCTGTTTGATTGTTATTTAAAACCAGACTTTGCTTGCCCATCCCTCTCTCTCTCTCTCTCTCTCTCTCTCTCTCACACACACACACACACACACACACACATCTCACACCACTTCCCAGCCAACACCACCCTGCCGCCGGCATCACCCTGCCGCCACGACGGCGTCGTAGTGGTGTCAGCCGTCATTGCTGTCACTGTCATCGTGATTCAGTAATGGCTGTCAGCAGGGTCGTTACCCGTGCATATATACCTGCATGCTGGTTCTGTCTCACCTATCACTAGTCATCACCCCCCTTAACGACTACAGCTATTGGCAGTTACACCATCACGGGTCACCACCATCACAGGCAAGCACAGACAAGGGCCTGTATTCTCGTCGGGTAAGGAGGCTCACTAACACCTCTTCCTTAATGACTTATTTTTGGATAAGGCTTATCAGTGCCGTTTTGTACGTTGTTTATGCAGACTACGGCGATACTGGAAGGATATATGTACCACAAAGAAGGACAGTAAGGAGTAAGATGTAATAAGCAAAATAAAACGCTTAGGAAAAGGTGTTAAGGAACTACTTTAACCGACGAGAAAACGAGGAAATGCAGTAAAATTAATTGAAGGTATCACTGAAGATTGTTTGGCTTCTTCACTTTTAAGTATCCATTATTGCTAAAGGAACTCGTGGTAATGAAATATGATTGTATTTCCTGAACGTCGACTCTACGAGCGGTCTTCCCATTCTTAATGAGAGAGAGAGAGAGAGAGAGAGAGAGAGAGAGATTGTGAATAGGCTAGAAACATTTACTTCGTTACTTTCATTTGGATTTTATCTTTTTTTTTTTACCTCGCTTTCTATACATAATGAAGTCAAAATAAACTATTGTAGTGAGGGGAATAGAAATAAAACGTTAAATTTAACGACTAAACCAAAATTAAATCATTAAACCAAAAATCTGCATGTACACGCAGTGATGACAGTCACAGGCGTCTTCCTCTTTGCCTGGTCTCCTAGCCTGTGGAATAATTAGGCCTGATATTGGGTAAGATGGACAGAGGCTTTGTAATGGACCAGCGATTATACTTATGTCTGGCTGGTCGCAAGACTCTGTAAACTTAACTGATTACTGAGTTGATGTTCTGCTGTGTTAGACTTCATTGTGGTAATAACGCGTCATTTGGATTTGTTGAAGAAAAAATATCGAAGTGAAAATGTAAAGGAATAAACAGTAGGTAGTGGCAAACACAGAGATTGAAAATGAGGCCGTGAGAGGGACAGGGGTAGAGAAAGGAAAAGAAGAAAGTGAAGGAAATGGAGGATGAAGTAAGAACAAAAAGAGGGTTGGAGGAGAGGAATGACAAAGAAGAGAGAGAGAGAGAAAGAGAGAGAGAGAGAGAGACAGCCTCTGCGTGCGCGTGTGTAAAGGAGTTGGGATACTATTGTTACTCAGGGAATGGATGGCGTCTGAGAAAAAGAAACATTCAGGGCAACTGGCACAGAGCAGATAGAGCAAGTCCGTAGGGAATATACCCATTGGTTGGGTAAAACAATAACAGTGGCAGTAGCCGGAACAAAGTACTGTACAGTGCCTACTGCTTAGTGGTATACAAAGGCTGTAGGAAAGTCATGTAAGAGTGACATATTTGCTTAGTAGTTGGGGAGATGTTGGTGTTCAGTAATATATGTATTTTTTATGTGAATAGATATACCAGTATTTCCACGACACAGCCAACCTCATTTGTAATTCCTGTAGGGAGTACGTCAGAAGATGTTTTAATATTGGACGCTGGAAGTTGTAGTCAATATAGAACTGTAGCGGTGTGGCATCTGTTATAAAACTGTTTGGTGATCCGGCAATCGGTAGTTGTACAACAGTTTGTAAATGAATATACAGCACCGTTAGTAGTTCATCTGTGGACTGTGTTAACTAATAATCGGACAGAAAAAATGTGTCTGTCAGATATTAGCAGTTTGGCAGTATATGGATTTTTCTCCTAGGCTATTATTGTTCAGAATGTTGAAGGTTTCCATACCGCTTTGATGGCAAAACATAACTGTAAGGCTCTTCCAATAACTGAAGCTGCGCATAACGCGTAAGTCATTCTTACTGACACTTGTGGACGACGAAACAGCGAAGATTCAGTTAATAACTTGTGTAAGGTGACGGATGGTGTCTGTAGGATGCCTAAATTGTGTCGAGAAACTGATATTCACACTGTGTATGGATTATGTATATCACGTATATAACTAAATGAAACATGCACTAACCCTTTACCTAGCAGGGTGGACAAGATCAAATGCAAAGTTATATAGAATAATCATCTTTGTTTTGAAGGGCTGATGGAGACCATGTATCCCCTTTAAAACATCCACCCAATGTACAATGAAATGATCTTATATAAAACCAAATGAAAGAGAACAAGACCAAAAAGTAATCCTAATAAACAGGAGCGAGGGCTTCAGGACGCAAATATGGGGCTTTGCTAGGGTGGCTAAGGACTACGGAAGTGAAAGGAGTGCTGCAGGACCCTAATATGGAGTCTCGCTAAAGCTGTAAAGTCTACGGATGTTAAACACCTCGATTCTGAAAAACGTTAGTGAGAGACGGATGGACAGATCGGTCGTACAGAGATGTCCCGGACATAAAACCTGTCATCGTAGTGGAGTGACCAAACAGCCTGCCATGAGGCGGGTGTCCATTCCCAGACCGCTGCCACTGATTGCACAACCCGCTGACTTGATGAAGACGTCTAATGATGGTACTGCATTTCTGTTTTACCAGACTCAAAATAATGCGCTTGTGTCGAAAACGTCTCTGGCCTTATGACTCACTCGTTTAGAGACACGTTCTCAGCCATATTATTCTCCTTTATGACCCCTTTGCATTGAATTCTTTGTGCTCTCAGTGGAATGGTCCAATACAGTGCGTGTCCCTCACTGTATCACTCATTCACTCACTAGTAAATGGTGAGTGAGTCCCCATATACTGCTGTTTTAAAGGCTGGGCTCGAGGCCTTATGGGGTAGTGGTGTATTGAGGAATGGAAAACATATATACTGTACATACATATATACATACATACATACATACAGTACACACACAAATACCCAGTGCAAGGGTACTAGTCGACCGTGTAGCTGCGTCGTATCTGAACAGCCATAAATATGGCACGAATGAGCAAGTAAGAGAAGTGGGCAGTTACCTGTACTGGGACGGCCTGTATGTCAGAAGGGTGTACAGTAATTTTAGTGCTCAATAGGCAAATTTTTTTTCCTTTTAATCTGAATACTGCAGGGGTGTGTGCGGGTATCAAAGGTGACCAATATCATCTTCCATTTCGCATATATATTTAGGTATGAGTTAATATTAGATAATAATGAATAATTGTCTTTCCTTACACACGTCCACCAAAGAAATTCCCATTTCCATTCATTCCCAGAATTCTAAACGTAACCTTTCATTCCACCCAGTTTTTCATCACACACACACACACACACACACACACACACACACACATCCTCTGTTTCCTACTTCTATTTCGGTATCTTATACTTTAAGACAGTGGTCAAAACCCTGGAATTTCCGTCTCTTTTTCGTTGTACCGAAGCTAAAATATCCAAAGTGCGCAGCCTCTCAATTCCCTACTGGTGTTAATTTCCTCTTTGGTTGGACACATGTGGATGGGACGGGCAATTGGTCCGAAAGATGCTTTGTTTAAGATATATAAAAAGAACTATGATGGGTGTTGGGTATTGGTGTGTGTGTGTGTGTGTGTGTGTGTGTGAAGGGGAAGGGGGAAGGTTGAGAGATGGTGGACAAGAAACTAATATACTAAGACTAAAATGTTCACTTTAACCCGTGATGTCCCGTCGACGTACTTCCACGTCCTCACGTTTTGTCACTGCCAATCCCATTGACGTACTTCAACGTCCTGCAATTGCAAGGTTCATAATTTCCACAATTTTCAAAATTTGCGCTAAATTTTCGATTCGCCCACCTACCCAAGCCTCCCCTACCTGCCGCCAGGCGGGCAGCGTCCCAGACCCCGCGTGACCCGCGCTCGCCCTTGTCTCGGTCACTCACCTGTTAGCAGTGACCCAGGTCAGACATGGCGCGTAAAGGTCTCTCAGACGACGAAATAGCATCCGCCCTGGAGGCCTTCACTGGAGATAGTGATTCTCCACTTGATGATGATGTGGTGGATCGAGATTACGTCCAGCCAGAGGAAGAAATAACAAGCAGTGATGAGGAGGTCCCTTTGCCCCGGAAAAAGCGGTATGTGACATATCGTAAGGCAAGGGAAGGCCAGCCTGCACCCCAACCACGTGCACAGACCTCTCTCCATCCCGATTCTGATGAGGACGAGGATGAGGACGATGACGATGACGGCGGCTTAGGACGTGATATTGCCTCGTGGTTGGGTAAGGAGAAAATCTCACCCCGAGGATCAGAAGGTGGGGCGAGAAGACAAATAAGGTATGGTCCAAGTCTTTTGTCTGGGGAAGTGGAAAGTGGTGTGGTGGGAGTGCGGGGTGAAAGGGAAAGTGGTGTGGCGGGAGCGCGGGGTGAAAGGGAAAGTGGTGTGGCGGGAGTGCGGGGTGAAAGGGAAAGTCGTGTGGCAGGAGCGTGGGGTGAAAGGGAAAGTGGTGTGGCGGGAGAGCGGGGTGAAAGGGAAAGTGGTGTGACGGAGGCAGCACGAGCACGTGGTGCACGTAGGCCTAGGGGAGAGGAGGTGGAGCCACTCCCCAGCACATCTTTCGCCCCACAATATTCCCAAACTTCCTCCCCACAGCCCCAGGATGTGGAGAAAGGAAGGAAAGGGAAGGGAAAGGGTAAAGGAAAAGGGAGAGGGAAGAGAAGTGCGAGTGATGAAAGGCGCCTCTCTCCACCTCCCCAACCTCCCCCACCACCCTCACCTCCCCACCCTGAAGAAGGCGACGATGGGGACGTGGCTGGAGACGGTGGTGTCTCATGGAACTGGGAAGATGGGAGTAATTTTACTCCCATCATTTACCCTTTCACTGAGGAGTGGCGGTCTGGTTGCACGGCTCCAGGTGTGCATGCGGGTTCCGCTAGGGTGGATTTTTTCCACTTGTTCTTTGGGGAGGCGTTTGTGGGGCGCATAGTGGAACAGACAAACATATTTTCACAAACACAGCGCCGTGAAAGTGAACGTTTGGGAACAATGAGCAGGCATTCCCAGCAATATGACTATCCTGTGACAATTTCTGAAATGTTCTTATTTTTTGCCCTGGTTCTCTTGATGGGTGTGGTAAGAAAAAACCAAATTCCTGTATACTCGACAACTGACCTTGTCGATCCTCACACCTTTCTTTGGAAAGGTGATGAGTCGTAATAGATTTCAGCCAATTCTCGGCCGCTTCCACTTTTTTGATGCAGAAGATCCAGCTAATGCAAATAACACTGATAAAATGAGTGAGAATTAGGCTGGTATTTGATCATTTACGGGAAATGTTCCAGCCTGTTTATCCTTACAGAGACCTCATTAATGATTAGAGTCTCCAGTCGTGGAGAGGCAAGATTTCCTTTAGCCAGTACATACCCAGCAAGAGACACCTGTTTTGTCTCAAGATCTTTGTTATGTGTGACTGTAAGATCACTGGTTATGTGTACATATAGTCTTGTACACGGGCGCACACAGACAGATATAACAGAAGATCGTAGTATAGGACTCTCAGGGGCCGTGGTGAAGACACATAGAGGAGTACCTTCATCGTGGTCATGTGTTGTACCTGGACAACTGGTACACTAGCCCTCTTCTCGCTAGGTCTCTCCCACCAACATGACACCGGAGTCTGTGTAATAGTCAAGAGAAACTGTCGCCATATGGTCAAGATAGGGAGGAAACTTGACAAGAACGAGGTGGTTTTCTTCCAGGCAAATAACATCCTTGCCACCCTGTGGAACCACAACATGGATGTTTGCCTCCGATCAACTGTACACAGCCCCCTGATGCACCGAGCACAGACCTCGTTGATCACCGTAGCGAGAGGAGGCGCAACGTCTGGAAATCCGAGTCTGTACTGGACTATAATCTGAACATGAGGCAAGTTGATCAGTCACAGACTCGATGATTTCCAGTGTTGGCTGTGCCAGGACCACGAAGGAATTGGTACAAAAAGCTCTTTTTCCACTTGCTTTCATTATCACGGGTCCTGAACGCACACTACCCGCACGCCATGACAACAGGAGTATCAGAGACCTTTTGAGTGGGTTTGTGAGGGAGCTGGCACGTGAAATAATCGCCAGGAATGCCCAGGTCATAGACCTGTAGAACGCACCAAGACCTCCATGGGCTGCTCCAGACTCTAATGCGCCTCGCATCGCCACTATCTCTAGCACAATCCCTTCCGGGACCCAAACCGTCGTAAACCCCAGCCCTAACAAGCTGCCATGTATGCGTAAGCACTCGACAGTCAGACCAGCCACTCAGAGAAAAGACACAAGGCATTGAGTGTGCAGAGTGCAATGTTGCGTTGTGCCTTCAGCCATGTTTCAGAGAGTACCATAACTTCCTACACTACTTGAAAACTCGTGGGATGGCGATAAGATCACCAGTGTAATGGTAATGCTAGTCAGTATGTGCTAAGTCTTACATAAAGTTGGAAAATGGTGTAATGTTTTCAGGAAAGTAATGTATGCGTTGAGAAATAGTGTAAGTTGAAAGAAGTGATATCAAAACTACACCTAATGTGTAATTCATGAAAATATGACGCTTACATAACACTCTGGTCAGTAAATATGTGATAGCAAGAATATAAAGTGGAAACGGTGTAATGTTAGCAGGAATGCTAACGTATAAGTTGGAAAATAGTGTAAGTTGTAACAATTGATGTCATTGGTGTTCAGACTGTGTAAATCTGCGAAAATATTACGCTCAGTAGAACATTCTGGAAGTCAGCATGTGATAGGAATGATATAAAGTGGAAAAGGGTGTAATGTTAGTAGGAAAGTAACTTATAAGTTGAATACTAGTGTAAGATGAAACAAATGATATCGCGACAACACTCACTCAGTAAATATGCCGATAATATGACGCTCAGTAGAATAGTAAGGTTTCAAATTAAGTGATATCAATTATATCAAGTGGAAACATGTGCAATGTTAGTAAGAATTATTATATAAGTGTTGTAAAATAGGTTGTAAGTGGAAATAGTAGTCATAGTGACTTCACTCGTCTGTGTTATTATGTACTATTATTATTACGCTAAATATTTACGTAAGGCTCCGAAACTATCTCAAAACAGTTCTCAAAAAGTGGAAAAGTGTATAATGTTATTAGGAAAGTTACTATGTAAGTTGAAAAGACACAATACGAGTTGAAACAACAGTCACAGCGAAAGTTCACTCACTACGTAAACAAGCGCTAACACACGGTAAATGTTATTGAAAAGTGCTCAGGAATACGTGAAAAACAGTTCAACAAATGTAAAATGGTATAATAAAAGTATTGGAGATGTATTATGTAAGTAGAAAAAATGATATGGATTATGCTTCAGGAATAAGAAGGATTCATCGTGACCAGTCTGGCCGATTTTGCTCTGAACAATAATTTATGGCACAATGCTTATTTCAGCTCTATTTTTGTATAAAATCCAATTTACTCTTGTATCACATGTTTTTATGTTTGTAATAAATACATACCTCTACTTACTATTTCATTGGTTTCCCAGACTTATAATACCATAGAAAACGAGAAATGAGGGAAGCCTCAGACCACCTACAGAGAACACGTGTACCTGGTGTGACGAAGGTATACCTGTTTAGGCCACTTATGGACCCCGGTGAACACTTTCTTCAATGATTGACCCTTTGGCTTGTTTCTGGACCAAAAGCGAAGAAGTTTTAGCAAAAAAAACTGGGTCCAAAAATGGTCAGGGATTGGGGGTACACAGTGGTGAGAAAAAGTGGTCAGGACGGGAAATTTAGGGTTAAATCATCGAGCGAATACATGACTACAGTAAAGCGCGTATAAAAAATGGGAAAATCAGTCGTGTAAATATGAACAGTGACTATATCATGGAAGAAAAATATTTTTTTTACTACTCTTTTACTCTTTTTCCAGGAATTCTTATCAACTTTCTCCTCTCCCACTTATGGTTCGATGTTTTCCCCCACATTTCTCGAAGGAAAAAAATCTTAGACAATTGTTAAATCTCTCTCTCTCCCTCTCTCTCTCTCTCTCTCTCTCTCTCTCTCCGTCATATCCCATTTACCCTTCTTCTCCTAGCTTTCTCATGCTCTTTTTTTTTTCCTTTCGCTTTTCCAAAATCTGTTTTTTCGTTTTCAGTATTTTCTTCTTCCTCGTCTTCTTCCATCTCTCTCTTTGCTGCCCAGTCTGTTTCTTGTCCATTTTTTCCTCTTCCTTCCTTTATCCTCCCCCTTTCTTCTTTGTTTTCCTCTTCCTGCGAACTGCTTCTTCCCTCTCCTCTCCTCTCCTTCCTTCCGATCTTACTACTTCCTCTCTCTTCCGTTTTCTATCCATTACGTCCCTCTCTTCCCATTCATCCTAATTCTCTTTTACACTTTTTTCTTTCGTCATTCTCTTTCTTCTTTCTCTTTGTTTTTTCTTCCCTCTCGCCTTATTTGATGCATTCTTATTTTCTTTCCACTTGTTTTACCTTTCTCTCCTCTCCTTCCCTTCCCCTTCTTCTTTTTCCCTCCTTATTACTTTTCATCTGTTTGTTCCTCATCTTTCTCTGTTCCTGCCACTTTCTCCATCTCTCTTCCTCCTCTGTTCCTTTTGCCTTCCGTTCCCTCTCCTTGTGCCCTTCCCCCTCTCCTCTCTCCTCCTCCCTTTCCTTCCCTCTTCTTTTTCTCCTTCATTGCATTCCCTCTTTTCTCCCACCATTCTCCTCCTACACTCCAGTCCACATCAGCACATCAACCAAAACCACCACCACCATCACCACACCAAATCCCGGACGCACTTCTGCCTTCTCCCACACCAAAAACCCGCATGCTAACCCAGCTCCTCCCTTCTTCCCAGTGACTCCCTTAGTCAGTAGTTATCTTCCAAAGATAATATTGGCTTTAGGCTTTCTGAAGCCAGAGTTGGACACCGGCCTACCTATTTTTTTTTTTTTTTTTACATGTGCAAGACATCCCAATTGCAAGCACGTACATTTACAATGAGATTATGCCACAGAATTAGAGGTATTTAAGGGAACTATAGATTACAGCACCTTCCATAGCACCTATAAGTTGTGATAAAGATGCCAAAACACCTCCATTACTCACATTTGGCTCAGGCTGCCTCTGTTCACTCATACCCTGGTATTTGCCCGGGATGGGTGCGACCTTTTCTGTAATGAACGAGACACCGCATAATGTCTCCAAAAAACTGGCATGGCACTTCTCTAATATGCATCGTTCACTCTCTTAATTTTCCTTAAATACTGTGGGCAGATACTTTTCTTTGTAAACCCATTCATCCATCCATCATCCAATCCTACAAGCGTTGCCCCCCATGAGGAGCGTACAAGTCCAGGGCTAGGCAAGTTGAAGTCGTGACATTTATGATGAGAGTGACCAGCCTCTTTAAAATCCCTGAGTGACATTAGCTTGAGCAATAAACACAAACCAATCCCTTGGATATAAACCTTCACCGGCTCAATCTGACTGAAGCAACTATAATCACCCACTAAACCACCAGGAGCCCCAAATTTGGTTATATGGTTACCACCCAGCGTACTAAACGGTTTTCCTGGGTGTATAGGAAACCGGTTGGCATGTCACGCAAGTGTAAGAGTCACCTACAGGCAGAAGGAAGAGGAAAGAATGAAAGGAAAGAAAAATGAAGAAGAGGGCGTGTAAAGTCACCCGTGAGGCAGAAGGACGAGGAAAAAATGAAGGAAAGAAATACAGAAGAGGATGGAAGAAAAGAAGGATGGAGGAGAGTGAAAAGGGCAGACTCACCCTAAAGCAGCACTACATCGAGTGGGAAATGGATGGTGAGCGCCCCCACCAGCATTTATATAGACCATCATCCACTCACTTGATGTAATGCTGCCTACTTCTCTCCTTAGCTCTTTATCATTCTTTTTCTGTGCCTGCCCCTCCTTTCTCTTCCTATTTCTCCCATCTTTCGTGTCACTTACTTAATGCTTTTCTTTCCGTTACAGGTGGCTTTACATTGAGTGACAAGCCAAATGAAGTTTCCTGTAAGCCAAGGGAACCATTTACAACGCTGGAGTGGTACACCATATAACCAACCATACGTGCTCCCTACGGGTCAAGTGGGTTGGTGGAGGGTTAGTGCCCCTCCCTGTAAAACAAATAACTCAGAGTCAAATGGCCACCCCATACGGGATTATGGCGTCTGGCAATATATATATATATATATATATATATATATATATATATATAGAGAGAGAGAGAGAGAGAGAGAGAGAGAGAGTGTGATGAGTACGGTCAAAAAGAAAAAAAAGTATCACTTCACCCTGGGAGTCGAACAAGATGTGCAATGCTGTTTATCTCTGGTTCAGTCGGTAGTGTTGGCATGCCCTGTTTAATTCACATAAATGGTCGAGTTGCCAGGTAGTACTATGTTGCTACATGACGAATCCAGCTTATATATCTGTAAAAATGTAATATAAAATGAAGGATACAAAGCGACATATAACCGTGTCATTTCTCGTAAATCATAGTCCGTGTATCATAATGTCTCACACTGGCCGATACTTTATTTTATCAGCGAGGGTACAGTCAGCATCAAAAAGTCCTGCCGTCCTCTCTTGTGTTTCTCTCCATTGGACTTTGAAAATTAGCGTGGTGAATCCATAGCAACTGACACGAATGAATTTAGTGGAAGCACAGATTAGTGTCATCAATGTTGGATCTAGTGGAATTACCAGTTATTCAAAAGTTTATCTATCTGTCCCTTTATCTAATCTGTCTGTTTAGATAGATATCCATCTATCCACTGTACCAGATTTTAAAAAATATAATTAGCAATTATTCAACTTCAGTTATGGGAGTATTTACAGGAACTACTGGAACCAAATTCCTGGCATGGTTACAATAGGCAAGTTGTGAAGTGTGTTGGTGTTGTGGTGGGGGAACAAAGCGACCGCTGCCTGGCTAAAGGTAATTATTCTCATTAGCCCAAGGTAAACAATGACATCCTAATCCGACTGTCCATGTCACTAGACTGTACCGTGACACACACACACACACACACACACACACACACACACACACACACACACACACACACACACATACTTTCATATACACATTCATACACATCCTTATACATACACATGCATATACTGTCACACATATACACTCACTCTCTCTCTCTCTCTCTCTCTCTCTCTCTCTCTCTCTCTCTCTCTCTTTGTCACACACACACACACACACACACACATACACACACACACACACACACACACACACACACACACACACACACACACACACACACATACTTTCATGTACACATTCATACACATCCATACACATACACATACACATACACATACACATACTGTTACACACAAACACATTCTCTCTCCCTCTCTCTCTCTCTCTCTCTCTCTCTCTCTCTCTCTCTCTCTCTCACACACACACACACACACACACACACACACACACACACCTGCTTAAACTTTGCCATGCATTAATTAATGAAGGTGAAGTTTGGTATGCACCTTACACACTTGTGGCTGTGTATTCTCTCGGGTACAAAAGACTTGTCTTGTATCTCTTTCCTTAGTGGTGTATTTTGCTTACTGTGTTATTCCGTGGCATATTGAATTTATCTGTGCAGTTTCATAAGAATTTACATACAAAAAGAAAATGCTAGGTTTCCATGTTCTGGAAATGCCTTATACTTTTTTATTTTTATTTTTTTATTACGTCCGACCATGGGCAAAGGCTTTCAGTGCCTATTCCCAGAAGTCCCAGTGAGATCCCTCCTACATCTCCACGTGTCACCACTTCGGCGCTAACACCCACCATCCATATTGAATACATGCTAGGGCTGTCACATACAGGACTAGTGTAATTGTGTTAGCGGGGGTACTTTTATGACATGTCGGTGGAGTCATCCGGTAGATCAGAAAAGTCTGCTTTTTATGAAATTCAAATCCTTAAACTGTTCCGTGCCCCAGCCGGGATTCGAACCTGGGTCCATTAGGACTGCAGGCCGCCTCTCTACCGATTCCAAGCCACCCCCTCCCCCATATATGCTGAAGTAAAGGTTCTCGGGACCTCCTTGGATTATGGGTAATGTTGGTTCAGTCAAATATACAGAAACTTCTGTTCTAACTTGGCCCAGTTTTTCATGTTTTTGCTGGACATTTCACGTACCTCAGTGGCAAGAAAAATGACGATACTTCTGGCTTTGCATCCTTTCCACTGCTTTTTCTTCGTGATTAGCATCATCTTCTAGTGTTAGTCTATTGCTACCACTCAACAGCCAAGACGAAGGTATGGCGGTTTTAGGCGAGGCTAGAGTAAAACAGAATTTTGTATGCAGTGGGTTGCGTGGAAGCGTTGTCTGGCTCTCACACTCCTTTGCCTTAGTGTAATGGCAATAGGTTGTATAAATGTTCAACGATCCTGTCGTGAACAATGATTCTTTTGTTGTCAAGCTACATAATTATTTTCGCTGCATTTCTGATCAACATCGTTCTGTGAGGGTTAATGATCCCAGTTATTTAATGAGTATGGGATGGCAAGCAGGAGGCTCAGGTGCGCTGGACAGATGTCACTTGCAAATTACTGTTACAGTTATCAGTCATTTGGGTATTTCATTACATTAAGGTAATTGATTTAGCCAGATGCTATCATATGAAATTGATCCTGGTGATTAATATCACTGTACTAGGGATCCAACGCAGATGAATCAAACTCTCTTATAACCGTTGATCATTATTAAAAGAACGAGGAACTACTCCAAACTGAATAAAACCATTGACAGTAGATGAAAATAAACTCAATAAAATCTCAAGTTGGAATAAAATTGTTCCTATCTATTGCCAGACGCCTTAATCCTGTAAGGGGTGGCCACAAACAAATTTCAGCCTTCCCATGTCGCCCTGTCCCCCGCCATTTCACTGCCCTTGCTCCCACGGCTCACACCCCGCTCTCTCATATACACCTCTCCACTCCATCCCTCCATCTCATCCTTGGCCTCCCCCTTCCCTCTCCCCCTTCCACCTCACATTCACATACACTCTCCTCATCAGTCTCTCGCTGTCCATCCTCTCCATATGGCTGAACCACGATCAGTGTGTTTCTCCTAACGCTTCCTGTCACATCCACATCCACACCATGTAACGCTCCTTCATTTTCTTATCTGTCAGTCTGTCTCTCCTGAATGTAACTCCACAGTCTCCTCATTTCCCACTGCCCTCACTGATGTCCACTCCAGGAAGTTTCAAGCTTCACTTCCATACGTTAGAGTTGGTATTACCAATATTGTCATTCAGTAACTTTTTCACTTCCATGCTCACTTCCCTGTTTCTTATCACTGTTCAAAAGAACCGGCAACCTTTTTCCTTGTTGTACCCTTTTCTAGCACTTCACCCTCTTCAAACTTCCATCCATACTCATCACACTACCCAAGAACTTAAAACGTTACATTCACATTTTCTCCATGGAAAAAATTATTATAGATTATTAATATCCCATAGATGTCGAAAAGCAACAAGCCATCTTCATGATATCGTTCGGATGAATTGTAGTTAAACAGGGTATTGGTTATGGTCCTTTAAGTCTTGAGAGTCTCTTGAATACAATACTCTTTCAAAATGACTAGATGTTAGAGTGATTTTATTGGTATCAGATGGGGCTGGGCAGCTCCCACACACTGAACACTGAATTATGGTCACAGTAAGTTCAGTGGGCCCCTGTTATGTAAGGAATGGTAATAGTTTCCATGATTACTGTACTCTTTTTCACCTTAACTTGGTTCAGATTTTCGTCCATTTTCAGTTTATTTCACGTAGCTCAGTGGCAGGATAAGACAGTGCTACGGCTCTCCATCCTCTCCATAGCACGTCATCGTAGCCTAGCATCTATTCTAATGTTGGTAAATTTTTATGACCCAGTATTCACGATGGAGAGGTGTTAGTTTTAGGCCAAATTAGTGTAAAAAGAGTATAGTCAAATTAGCCACTTAGTGTAACTACAGTCGGCACAAAGTTAGCTAAGCTGAAAGGGATTTACGATCTTTAAGTTAGTAGAAACGCACTATAGAAGAGAACAGTAGGACCAGAAGAGACAGCTTTAAGGGTATAGTCAGCTTGATTAACGGTAAAATTCAGTCCCATGTGATCCTTCCCTGAGTGTTCAGGATTTAAACTAGACTACCCAAATCTAGAAGAGTGACACCCGTATACTCGTAATACTTCTGACTTCGCCTCCAAAGCTGACGTCTCTTCCATGTTAGTATGCTGATTTACAAGAAATTAACACTAGAATATAATGCTAATCATGAAGTGCTGTGGAAAAGGTTAGTAGAGCTGTAGTAATGTCTTCCTCTTCGCCACTGAGCTGCGTGAAATAAGCTCGAAAAGGACGAAAATCTCGGCCGAATTCAAGGTAAAAGACCATTATGGCACATGTTCCTATGGCAGTGCATCGAAAAACAACTCGCTGTCTCCTGAGATTCAAACCTGTGCGCCACACATGACCATCCCTCCACCTTGCGTGACACATCACTATAACACCAATTACATAAGACTGGTGTGGAAAATGAAGAAATACCATGACCATTATGATGGGTTTGGATGGCAGAAATTAAAATGGATAATATCGCTAGAAGAAAGTAGAAAGTACAGACAACAGGAGGCACTGGCACATGGCGAGATAATCAGTTGGGAAAAAATAAGTCCATTATGATCTAACCTTTGGCCCTTTTCCTCACAGAACCTCAAATTGTCACCCTCTACTGATATATCCCAATTAAAGCCGTTTTCCTGGTTACCATCTTGGCCTCACAAACTTCCGTAACAAGGGCGGCACCTGTTGTTATATCAAATCCCAATATGCAGTTGACATCTATTTTAAACTTTCACTCCATCCAGTTTTGATTACCCATTGTATAAACCCCAATTTGTCAAAATATTACCAAATATATCTGTGTAGTCTATTACTCACCCCAGTGCTTCTTCGGAACCCAGTTAATATATTATTCCATTTGGCACAGTTGAGTAACCTTTTGCCCTTAGCATGGCAATTACACTATTTTGGGTGATTTTAACATACATAATGTTAAATGGTTATTGCATTCTGCCAGGACTGACGACGCGGGTCCAAGAGTACGAGCATTGTTTGCAGAATCGTTTAATCTCACCCAGCTGGTAAAGCAACCAACCAGAATACCTGATAATCCTGACCATAATGCTACCATCTCTTCGATTTATTCTTGACAAATAATCCAGATCAGCTGGGATAGAGGTATTGTCACCACCTGCATCCTTCTGACCACAATCTCATCAAAGCCTCATTAGTTAACCCCCACACCTCCCCGTTCTGGAACCTGTCAGGGTGACCCAATGGCACTTTGATAGGGCAAACTGGGATGGATTTAGAAATTATCTTGCTGACATTCCATGGGCAGTCTTTCTTCTCTAGTAGATCCCAGTTCTACCCAGTCCAACATTTGCGACTTAATACTAGCTGGTATGGATTTATTCATACCAAGTCAACAGTTCACAAAAAGATCGAAGTCTCCAAAATGGTTTGATGGCAACTGTGCCAGCGCAACTACCCAAAAGCCATTAGCATATAACTCTTACTTAAAATCAAAAACATCTGAATCACTCTCTCAATTTAAAATTGCTAGAAATCAGGCAAAAGCTGTAATAAACCCTTAGCTGCTAAATCAAACTTTCCTCAAAAGCAAGCATCAAAACTACTTAACATCCCTAATACGACAATAGAATATTCTGGTCAACTCATAATTCTTTCAATAACAACTTTAACAAGTCATCATCCATTCCCCACACCTGGAATTCTTTAGATGGCAAACATTTACAAATGACCCACGTGGGAAAAGCAGATATTTTTGCCAGTACATTTGCAAGAATTTGTACCATAGGTGATGCCACCCAGAAAGTCCCAGTTCTACAGCTTGACTTCTCCCCCTGGAACATTGTTCCACTTTAAAATACCAGACTAAGATACTTAAAATCCATCCTAGATAATTTACCTACTCAACAAAGCTCCAGGCCCAGATGGAAATTTCCAGCACAATTGTTTGAAAAAAGTGTTCCCTGAACTTGCCTCTGTTCTAGCTAAATTAGTTCAGACTATGTGCATAAGTACTTCTTCATTCCCAAATTCATGGAAAGAAGCCAATATCCACCCAATTCCGAAGAAAGGGAAGTCTCTGACCCCTTTGATTACTGACCAATTACTAGTATGTTCACATCTTCTCTGGTGGTAAGGTATTTGGAAACTTTCTGCATTAATAAGCACATTGTTAAACATCTTGAATTCAACATCTGTAATTAGTGATAGTGCGGGCAATATGGTTTTTAGCCCACAGAAAGATCCACCATTGAGCATACTCAATCTCCTAACTCATACCATCCGTCAATCAATTGACCTACATGGAGAAACTCATGCAGTTGCCCTTGATACTTAAAGCTTTTGACAATGTGGCACCGTTCCCTGCTGTCCAAACTCCCTTGCTATGGACTAACGTCTTTTGTTCCTTTGATTTCCTCATATTTCACTGACAGGGAAAATAAGAAGTAAAAATAGATTATGTATATTCCAAATTCCATTCAATTAATGCCAGCGTGCTGCAGGGATCAGTTCTGGCACCAACCCTGGTCCTGGTTCATATTAATGATCTTTTATCTGTCACCCACAATCCCATCCACTCATATGCAGATGACTCAACACTACATAGTTCATTCACACTCCAGACAACTCCATACAGCCATCTCCATAAATTGAGACCCATCTACGATCAGTGAATGGGGACAAAACAACCTTGTTTCATTTAATGTTAGTAAAAGTAAATATATACAATTTACTAATAGACAGATATTGCCAGATTCGTATATTACCTTCAGTGCTACCATAATATTCCCTTCTCCCAAAAGTATTGAAATTCTCTTTGTGTCTCACAAAACAATGCCCTCAGCTGGACCTCTCATGTTAGAATACTTGCATAAAACTGCTTCAAAGAAACTTGAATTATTGTGCAGAGTCCGTGAACTTCTTCACTGACGAGCAGTTAGCTATAATTTATAAGAGTCATGTGCGCTCTCAGCTGATGAATATTGCTCACCTTTGTGTGGAATGAATGAGGAGAGGATGCATTAGAAACAACTAGACAAAATTCAGAACAAAGCTGTCAGAGTTATTAATAATCCTGCCATTACAAATAAACTACCTCCCCTACAAGTAAGAAGGAAAAATTAAGCTTCCCTTTGCACTATTTTACAGATATTTTTATGGCAAATGCTCAGTACGAAGTTGCGTCCATGGTGCCACCCTCTCCATGCCTTCCCTCGTGCTACACAGGCATCTGGTAGCGCTTGCCAGAACTTCTGCCTATCAGGAATTCTTTTATTCCCCGAACTGTATCTCTCTGGAACTCGCTTTCCCAGAGTTGTTTCCCCCCAAACTTCATCCTACAGCTGTTCAAGTCTAACTGTTAGATATTATATGAACAGAGGACACCAGTAGTCTGGTGTATGGATTATTATTATTTTTTATTTGTTTTTCCTTCCTCTGTTCTGTTATCAAAAAAATAAAAGCTCCCTTCTCCCCCCCGGTCACTCACCACTCCATGTTTTGAGCATCATTCAGCAACATATAAATCAAGCTGTACTTTAGTTGAAAATTATAGATGCATTTCCTGGGAGTGAAATGAAGACGACCGCTGCTATTCCGAATTTCATTGTTGGCATGTAGCTGGTGTGTGTGTGTGTGTGTGTGTGTGTGTGTGTGTGTGTGTGTGTGTGTGTGTGTGTGTGTATGTGTGTGTGTGTGTGTGTGTGTGTGTGTGTGTGTGTGTGTGTGTGTGTTTAATATTATATTTTTTCCATGCCACTTTCATCTGTGTCCTGACGTTAGTGATTATTTTTACAGAAAAATTGTGTCGTAAAATCTCTGTAACAAGTAAATTGGAAACCAGTACATCATTTTTTTCTCAGAGAGTGCATCTCCACGGCAGCTGCCTCCTTCACTGAAAGCAGACAACACAAGGTAAATTATACACACTCTTATTTACCTCTTGTACAGTTGGCCATACATAAACCCAGGACAGTGTCTGTCTAAGAGATGGAGTGCCTAGCTACAATTTCCGACGTTCATGCATCACAGTTACTTGGTCATTTCCAGCTGGAATTTAACACTTGCATTCATTCACGTCAGAGCCACTAACAAACACATGGAATTATGTCAAGGTTGTCAACTGTATCAAATGCAGATCCTTGCTACACCGTGATGCTGTACCAGGTGCGTAGCGTTGTAACTGTATCCTCAAACCTTTCTTTATGTATGGCCTCTTGTTTCTTGAGCATTATGTTCTGTAATATCGATGATTTTGTGTTTACATATCATACTTCTCTCTCTCTCTCTCTCTCTCTCTCTCTCTCTCTCTCTCTCTCTCTCTCTCTCTCTCTCTCTCTCAGTATAAATAAATAAATATATATATATATTTAAGGAACAGAGAAATATAACTAACACTATAAGAGAGAAAACTAAGAGTCACTAATGTCCCGTACAGTTCCAGGTTCAAAACAAAAGAGTTAGGTAAAATTAAGTTAAAGTTTAATGCTGAAACTAACAAAACATTCAGGACTCATAAGGATAATGTAATGGCAAAAAACAGGTTAAATATATGGTTAACTGCAATAGCCTCTATTAACACGAAATTAGCAAGAGTAAATTTATCTAGAGTCAGCCCTGATAAAATGAGATACCAGACAATACCTCAGTGAATGCCAGTAGGATAAAATTATTACAGATACAAACTATTATCAAAAATGACTGACATAAAACCCCAACATTAATCCAAAAACCTCACTGAGGCCCAAGAATTGAACCTTATGCTACACAGTACAAGAAAAAAATGCAATAACATTTATACTCAAAATTACACACAGCTGCTAGATGTTTGGAGATTTCTTGAGCACTCAGCAATAATAAATATCTACTGTACAGGGGAGGACAGAGATGTGAACAAAATGAGGAGCAGATCTAAGTGGCAATGATGCAGAGGACTGAGCTCATTATATATAGGGGGCCAGGGAGAGCTTGATACAACTTGTAAGAAGGACGCGCAAATGAAGCCATGGGGACAAAGAGCTGAAAATCCCGCCTCTGAATAACAGAGAGAACGACTTACTTTACTATAACGGTACAAGGGGGGACTGAGGGCAGAACACGCTCGTGATCAAACATGCAGCAACTGTGCGTTAAAATTACACAAAGGATGATGAAATCATAGGCTATGTAACACCTCCCCACAAAGAAAAAAAGAAATTCTACAAAGGAAATTTCTTATTACCTTCTAAAACAATTTGTATACGGCATTACAGAACATGCAAAAAGTCTCTTTTCTAATGTTACAAAACATGAGATCTCCCTAGCATGCCCAGTCACAGGTACTTTGCCAGTATCCCTTTAACAAATCAAACTTACTTATGTACCTAGCCTTTCCGATCCTGTCTATGCAATCTTCCACACGAGGGAGAGAGTAAGTGTCTGTTTTGGTTATCTGATTAACACAGTCTATAGTCGATGCAAAGCCAGCTGTGACCCACCCGGCTTAGGGACCAGAGTGACAGGAGAACTTCACTCGCTCTGACAGTGCTCAATCATCTTGGTGGTCCAACATGGTAGCCAAGCTCCTTCTGGATAGAGAGGAACTTTCATATCTGGGTTCATTAACGGTAAGGAGGCAGTTTAATTGGCTTTGCGTCTCCAGCATCGAGCATCACTGTGCATCAACACAGTGGTTCTTCCTGGAGTAGCAAGGAACACTTTGCGGGTACTCCTGCAGTAATGCTTTCGAAAACTCTTGCCTTTCCTTGGGAGGTAGATGAAAAGCTTAGTCTGGAGATCATTCATGATATCAAGGATTCTTCCCCAAACTATCACTCAGGCTCATGCTGCATGGGAGAACTTCACTTGTAGACTCAGGTGGAACAACTACGAAGTGCAGACTGGATTATTTTCGTCCCGCTCTCTGATATAGCTTTAGCATGTTGATGTGACATAGTTGCTTGCTCTTTCTACGATCTGGTGTGGCGATGACATAGTTGACATCACTGAGTTTCTTCTCCACGAAATAAGGGCCACTAAATCTTGGCTTGAAGAGGTTGCCCTTGGAAACTGGTAGCAGATTCAAAACCTGATCTCCTGGCTGAAAGTGGCATAACCTGGACTTCTTTATCATACCAAGTCTTCATCTTCTCCTCAGCAGCTCCTAAATTCTCTCTCGCCAGCTGTAAAGCAGTGGACAGCCGTTCTTTGAACTTCATCACATACTCCAGCAGGTTGACGTCATCTTCCTCCGACAGCCAGCATTCCTTGAGAAGTAACTTAAGGGGTCCTCTTACTTCATGGCCAAACAGTAGTTCAAAAGGGTGAGAAGCCCAGTGATTCATTTGGAGATTCTCTTACGCATGCAAACACAACGAATGGAAGACCTTTTTCCCAGTCTTTCTGATGTTCCAAACAGTATTTCTTGAGCATCGATTTGAGTGTTTGATGATATCTCTCCAACGCTCCTTGGGTCTGGGGATGGTAAGTCTGAAAACGTGATCTGGGTGATGCCCAACTCTTTCAGAGACCGCTTGAAAAACGTTTGACATGAAATTACTTCCCCGGTCTGACTGTACCTCCTTGGGCAGACCAAATCTTGTGTGAAGAACCCTAGCATTTCCTTAACCACGTTCCTTTGCTGTGATATTTCTAAGTGGAATGGCTTCAGGATAACGAGTAGCCATATCAATCATGGTCAACACATAAGAAAATCCTGGAGAGAAGTCCTTAGGAAGAGGGCCCACAATATCCACCAACACACAGGTGAAAGAGCGCCTCAAAAGCGAGAGAATGGGGGAATCTAGAGGTTGCAACCTTTTCGGTCTGATTACACTTCCCCACAACTTGACAGGTGTGACAAGACTTACAATACCAGGAAACATCCCTGAAAGATACCTGGCCAGTAGAAGTATTTCAAAATGCGCTGCCACAGTCTTCCTCTACTCCAAGGTGTATCCTCTGCCAAACTGAGTATCAATGAGCCACTCGAATGATATCCTGCCTACAAACACGAGGGATGACAACTTGATGTACAACCTCCCATTCACAGTCGGCTGATGCTGTAGGGGGTCTCCAGTTAATCATAAGTACTCCTGACTTCTTACATAATAACAAGTAGCTACACCGGCTGACTCTTCTTCACTGTAAGCAGAGTTAGCTAGACCTTTCAACTCAGGGTCAGCAACCTGCAACTTGACGAGACAAATTATCAACACTACGGGGGCATCACTGCCTCATCTGGTGAGTGGTCCAAATAAGCAAAGAAAAGTGTCAGCTAGGATAACATCATCATCATCATTATCCTCTAAATCACCAGTAACTTTAGACTTAGCCCTAGTGACAGCACATGCAGGGAAACTACATCAGGGGACACCACAATCCTGGGACGCAGCCACTGGCTCACTAGACAACTGAGGAGCTGGACACACTTGACTTCCACCAATATCATTTCCAAGTAAGAAAGTTACACCTGACATTGGGGAGTGTCTCAACCAACCCAATCCATAACGGAACCATTAACAAAATCAGACTCTAAATTCACTCTGCACAGAGGGACAGAGAAATAATTATTCCCTACACCTTGTAAGATCACATGTTTCATCAGAGGAATTCAACATTAGAGCCTAGAACACTGGTCAGCATAAGGGATTAAGGCAAGCACCTGTATCACGATATATTTGAACTGATTTCCTGTCATTGCATGTCCAGAGGACTGACAAAACCATCAGACAGGAACAGTTATTGCACATGAACTCCTTGGAGAGTGTCACCCACGTTACTGCTCAAAAGAGGAGCTCCATCATGAGAATTCTAAGTTACCCCTCAAAGCAGGTTCAGTTAACTCAGTTAAAGAATTCTGGGAACTCTCAAGAGTGGACACTATGACCAATTGACTGAATAATTAAAGACTCCTTTTTGTTCACATCACGCTGTCTCCTGAAACATTTCTCCGTAGTATGACCAAGCTCACTACAATAAGTACATTTACTTTTTCTGGAAATCTAGAGGTGAAGCTGGTATTTACTTCCTGAGAAACATCATCTTTATTCTCTTTCCTGTTACCTGTACTTCTGAGTAGAGCAACGTACTTACTCTCAGCTTTCCCTTTTTCTTTAGAATATCTCTTGTGAGTGAGAAACATATTCATCAGCTTAAAACTAGCAGCATCAGACAAATTATCTATTCTTTTCTCATCAAGATATGAGGCTTACATCTTTTTATAAAGGTACACTTTTTGAAATCCTCCAGCAAAATCATCTGCTTAAATTTACCAAAAATCAGAATCCACATTCTTAGGAATTTAACCACTGCTCTAACAGATCTTCTTCTTTGATTTTTGCATACTCAACATGGGATTGCTTATCTTGCTTGTAAGTTGTCCTAAATTTTACTCTATAGGCTTCAGGAACAAGCTCATAGGACTTAAGAATCAAGCTCTTAACTACATCATAATTATCAGATTGGATCCTGAGGCAAAGATGCATAAGTTACTTCTTGAGCTTTACCGGTGAGAACAGTTTGAAGGAGTACTGGCCAATCACTCCTTGGGCCAACTAAAACTCTGTAGCTACCCTCTCAAACAACTGTAAATACTTTGTTAAATCAGATTAATTAAATTGAGGGACAAGTTTAACATTTTTAGCCACATCAAAATATTCTGAGCAAGATGATCCAGTTCCTCCTTGTTTGATTCGATACTAATTGTCTGCCTGAATCCTGGCAAGTTCAATTTGTGCCTGAGGCCTGTACCTGTGCCTCTTTGAATACGAGCATTTGCCTCATTAACACGAGCCTCTGCCTCCTTAGCCTTAGCCTCCTGCAAGGTGCTAGCTGTAACTTAGCTAATTCAATCATGCGTTTGCTCATTTGGAGTGAGTCACATTAAACAAGCTTTCATTAATCATGTCAACTTAATTTGATCTTTTAGAATGATGAGACTCGAAAACAGCAATCTCCCAATTGTTGAGCAACGAGCTGAAGTTCATTCTTTGTTCTGTTTTCTATATCACACACTGTTTGCACATTTGACAAAAAATCTTTGGCTTCATCAAATGTAGTAATAGTAGACATAATTAATAAGTAACAGTCACAAAATATCAAGCAATATCCTTATGATAATATCCTGAATATCCTGATAAGAGGTCGCCAAATTTATGTTACGGAACAGAGAAAGATAATGTACACATTAAGTGAGAATACTAAGAGTCACTACTGTCCCGTAAAGTTCCAGGTTCAAAACAAAAGAGTTAGATAAAATTACAAGTTAAAGTTTAATGCTGAAACTAACAACAAAACATTCAGGACTCATAAGGATAATGTAATGGCAAAAAACAGGTTAAATTTATGGTTAACTGCAATAGCCTCTATTAACACGAAATTAGCAAGAGTAAATTTATCTAAGTCAGCCCTGATAAAATGAGATACCAGACAATACTCAGTGAATGCCAGATAAATTATTACAGATACAAACTATTATCAAAAATGACTGACATAAAACCCAACATTAATCAAAAACCTCACTAGGCCCAAGAATTAACCTTATGCTACACAGTACAAGAAAAAAATGCAATAACACTTATACTCAAATTACACACAGCTGCTAGATGTTTGGAGATTTCTTGAGCACTCACAATAATAATATCTGTACAGGGGAGGACAGAGATGTGAACAAAATGAGGAGCAGATCTAAGTGGCAATGATGCAGAGACTGAGCTCATTATATAGGGGCCAGGAGAGCTTGATACAACTTGTAAGAAGGACGCGCAAATGAAGCCATGGGGACAAAGAGCTGAAAATCCCGCTCTGAATAACAGAGAGAACGACTTACTCTACTATAACGGTAGAAGGGGGGGACTGAGGCAGAACACGCTCGTGATCAAACATGCAGCAACTGTGCGTTAAAATTACACAAAGGATGATGAAATCATAGGCTATGTAACACCTCCCCACAAAGAAAAAAGAAATTTACAAAGGAAATTTCTTATTACTCTAAAACAATTTGTATACGGTATTACAGAACATGCAAAAGTCTTTCCTAATGTTACAAAACATGAGATTTCCCTAGCACGCCCAGTCACAGGTACTTGCCAGTATCCCTTTAACAAATCAAACTTACTTATGTACCTAGCCTTTCCGATCCCGTCCATGCAATCTTCCACGCGAGGGAGAGGGTAAGTGTCTGTTTTGGTTATATGATTAACACGTCTGTAGTCGATGCAAAGACGCTGTGACCCACCCGGCTTAGTGACCAGAGAGACAGGAGAACTCCACTCGCTCTGACAGTGCTCAATCATCTTGTGGTCCAACAGGTAGCCAAGCTCCTTCTGGATGAGAGGAACTTTCACTGGGTTCACACGGTAAGGAGGCAGTTTAATTGGCTTTGCGTCTCCAACATCGACATCATGCATCAACACAGTGGTTCTTCCTGGAGTAGCACGGAACACTTGCGGGTACTCCTGCAGTAATGCCGAAAACTCCTGCCTTTCCTTGGGAGGTAGATGAGAAAGCTTAGTCTGGAGATCATTCATGATATCAGGATTCTTCCCCAAACTATCACTCAGGCTCATGCTGCATGGGAGAACTTCACTTGTAGACTCGGGTGGAACAACTACAGTGCAGACTGGATTACTTTCGTCCCGCCTGTGATATAGCTTTAGCATGTTGATGTGACATAGTTGCTTGCTCTTTCTACGATCTGGTGTGGCGATGAGCATAGTTGACATCACTGAGTTTCTTCTCCACGAAATAAGGGCCACTAAACTTGGCTTGAAGAGGTTGCCCATGAACTGGTAGCAGAATCAAAACCTGATCTCCTGGCTGAAAGTGGCGTAACCCGGACTTCTTATCATAATAAGTCTTCATCTTCTCCTGAGCAGCTCTAAATTCTCTCTCGCCAGCTGTAAAGCAGTGGACAGCCGTTCTTTGAACTTCATCACATACTCCAGCAGGTTGACGTCATCTTCCTCCGACAGCCAGCATTCCTTGAGTAACTTAAGGGGTCCTCTTACTTCATGGCCAAACAGTAGTTCAAAAGGTGAGAAGCCCAGTGATTCATTTGGAGATTCTCTTGCAGCAACCACAACGAATGGAAGACCTTTATCCCAGTCTTTCTGATGTTCCAAACAGTATTTCTTGAGCATCGATTTGAGTGTTTGATGATATCTCTCCAACGCTCCTTGGGTCTGGGGATGGTAAGCTGAAGACGTGATCTGGGTGATGCCCAACTATTTCAGAGACCGCTTGAAAACGTTTGACATGAAATTACTTCCTCGGTCTGACTGTACCTCCTTGGGCAAACCAAACTTTGTGAAGAACCCTAGCATTTCCTTAACCACGTTCTTTGCTGAGATATTTCTAAGTGGAATGGCTTCAGGATAACGAGTAGCCATATCAATCATGGTCAACACATAAGAAATGTGAAGAAGTCTTAGGAAGAGGGCCCACAATATCCACCAACACACGGGTGAAAGGCGCCTCAAAAGGAAGAATGGGAACTAGAGGTGCAACCTTTTCGGTCTGATTACACTTCCCCACAACTTAGACAGGTGTGACAAGACTTACAATACCAGGAAACATCCCTGAAGATACCTGGCCAGTAGAAGTGTTTCAAAATGCGTGCCACAGTCTTCCTCACTCCAAGGTGTCCTGCCAAACTGGAATCATGAGCCACTCGAATGATATCCTGCCTACAAACACGAGGGATG
>NW_027645267.1:0-4995 GCF_032717465.1 Coenobita brevimanus | reverse complement strand
ACAACTTGATGTACAACCTCCCATTCACAGTCGGCTGATGCTGTTGGGGGTCTCCACTTCCTCATAAGTACTCCTGACTTTACATAATAACAAGTAGAAGCACCGGCTGACTCTTCATCACTGTAAGCAGAGTTAGCTAGACCTTTCAACTCAGGGTCAGCAACCTGCAACTCAACCAACTCTTGACGAGACAAATTATCAACACTACGGGGTACTGCCTCATCTGGTGAGTGGTCCAAATTAGCAAGAAAAGTGTCAGCTAGGATAACATCATCATGATCATTATCCTCTAAATCACCAGTAACTTTAGACTTAGCCCTAGTGACAGCACATGCAGGGAACACATCAGGGACATCACAATCCTGGGACGCAGCCACTGGCTCACTAGACAACTGAGGAGCTGGACACACTTGACTTCCACCAATATCATTTCCAAGTAAGAAAGTTACACCTGACATTGGGAGTGTCAAACCAACTCAACCATAACAGAACCATTAACAAAACCAGACTCTAAATTCACTCTGCACAGAGGGACAGAGAAATAATTATTCCCTACACCTTGTAAGATTACAGTTTCATCAGAGGAATTAACATTAGAGCCTAGAACACTGGTCAACATAAGGGATTGGCAAGCACCTGTATCACGATATATTTGAACTGATTTCCTGTCATCACTGTCCAGAGGACTGACAAAACCATCAGACAGGAAATTAGCACATGAACTCTTGAGAGTGTCACCCACGTTACTGCTCAAAAGAGGAGCTCCATCATGAGAATTTAAGTTACCCCTCAAAGCAGGTTCAGTTAACTCAGTTAAAGAATTCTGGGAACTCTCAAGAGTGGACACTAGACCAATTGACTGAATATTTAAAGACTCCTTTTTGTTCACATCACGCTGTCTCCTGAAACATCTCTGCGTAGGTATGACCAAGCTTACTACAATAAGTACATTTACTTTTCTGAAATCTAGAGGTGAAGGTGGTATTTACTTCCTGAGAAACATCATCTTTATTCTCTTTCCTGTTACCTGTACTCTGAGTAGAGGCAACGTACTTCACTCTCAGCTTTCCCTTTTTATTTAGTATATCTCTTGTGAGTGATAACAAATTCATCAGCTAAAACTGCAGCATAAGACAAATTATCTATTCTTTTCTCATCAAGATATAGGCTTACATCTTTATAAATACACCTCTTGAAATCCTCCAGCAAAATCATCTGCTTAAATTTACCAAAATCAGAATCCACATTCTTAGAATTTAACCACTGCTCTAAAAGATCTTCTTTGATTTTTGCATACTCAACATGGGATTGCTTATCTTGCTTGTAAGTTGTCCTAAATTTTACTCTATAGGCTTCAGGAACAAGCTCATAGGCCTTAAGAATCAAGCTCTTAACTACATCATAATTATCAGATTGATCCTGAGGCAAAGATGCATAAGTTACTTGAGCTTTACCGGTGAGAACAGTTTGAAGGAGTACTGGCCAATACTGTTTGGGCCAATTAAAACCTGTAGCTACCCTCTCAAACAACTGAAAATACTTTGTTAAATCAGATTCATTAAAAGGAGGGACAAGTTTAACATTTTTAGCCACATCAAAATCATCAGAGCTAGATGATCCAGTTCCACCTTGTTTCATGCGATACTCATGGTCTGCCTGAATCCTAGCAATTTCAACTTGTGCCTCAGCCTCCTTAGAATGGGCCTCCGCCTCCTTAGCACGAGACTCCGCCTCCTTAGCCTGAGCTTCCTGCAGGGCTAGCTGTAACTTAGCTAATTCAATCTGCGTTTGCTCATTTGGAGGAGTTACATTAAACAAGCTTTCATTAATCATGTCAACAATTTGATCTTTAGAATGATGAGAGCGAACAGCAATTCCCAATTGTTGAGCAACAAGCTTAAGTTCATTCTTTGTTCTGTTTTCTACATCACACACTGTTTGCACATTTGACAAAAATCCTTGGCTTCATCAAGTGTAGTAATAGTAGACATCATGAATAAGTAACAGTCACAAAATATCAAGCAATATCCTTATGATAATATCCTGAATATCCTGATAAGAGGTCGCCAAATTTATGTTACGGAACAGAGAAAGATAATGTACACATTAAGTGAGAATACTAAGAGTCACTACTGTTCCGTAAAGTTCCAGGTTCAAAACAAAAGAGTTAGATAAAATTACAAGTTAAAGTTTAATGCTCAAACTAACAACAATACATTCAAGACTCATAAGGATAATGTAATGGCAAAAGACAGGTTAAATATATGGTTAACTGCAATAGTCTCTATTAAAACGAAATTAGCAAGAGTAAATTTATCTAAGTCAGCCCTGATAAAATGAGATACCAGATAATACTCAGTGAATGCCAGATAAATTATTACAGATACGAACTATTATCAAAAATGACTGACATAACCCAACATCAATCAAAAAACCTCACTAGGCCTAAGAATTAACCTTATGCTACACAGTACAAGAAAAAAATGCAATAACACTTATACTCAAATTACACACAGCTGCTAGATGTTTGGAGATTTCTTGAGCACTCACAATAATAATATCTGTACAGGGGAGGACAGAGATGTGAACAAAATGAGGAGCAGATCTAAGTGGCCATGATGCAGAGACTGAGCTCATTATATAGGGGCCAGGAGAGCTTGATACAACTTGTAAGAAGGACGCGCAAATGAAGCCATGGGGACAAAAAGCTGAAAATCCCGCTCTGAATAACAGAGAGAACGACTTACTCTACTATAACGGTAGAAGGGGGGGACTGAGGCAGAACACGCTCGTGGTCAAACATGCAGCATACTGTGCGTTAAAATTACACAAAGGATGATGAAATCATAGGCTATGTAACACCTCCCCACAAAGAAAAAAGAAATTTACAAAGGAAATTTCTTATTACTCTAAAACAATCTGTATATGGCATTACAGAACATGCAAAAGTCTTTCCTAATGTTACAAAACATGAGATCTCCCCAGCACGCTCAGTCATAGGTACTTGCCAGCATCCCTTTAACAAATCAAACTTACCTATGCACCCATCCTTTCCGATCCCGTCCATGCAATCTTCCACGCGAGGGAGAGGGCAAGTGTCTGTTTTGGTTATCCGATTAACACGTCTGTAGTCAATGCAAAGCCGCTGTGACCCACCCGGCTCAGGGACCAAAGTGACAGGAGAACTCCACTCGCTCTGACAGGGCTCAATCATCTTGTGGTCCAACAGGTAGCCAAGCTCCTTCTGGATGAGAGGAACTTTCACTGGGTTCACACGGTAAGGAGACAATTTAATTGGCTTTGCGTCTCCAACATCGACATCATGCATGAACACAGTGGTTCTTCCTGGAGTGGCACGGAACACTTGCGGGTACTCCTGCAGTAATGCCGAAAACTCCTGCCTTTCCTTGGGAGGTAGATGAGAAAGCTTAGTCTGGAGATCATTCATGATATCAGGATTCTTCCCCAAACTATCACTCAGGCTCATACTGCATGGGAGAGCTTCACTTGCAGACTCGGGTGGAACAGCTACAGTGCAGACTGGATTATTTTCGTCCCGCCTGTGATATAACTTTAGCATGTTGATGTGACATAGTTGCTTGCTCTTTCTACGATCTGGTGTGGCGATGACATAGTTGACATCACTGAGTTTCTTCTCCACGAAATAAGGGCCACTAAACTTGGCTTGAAGAGGTTGCCCATGAACTGGTAGCAGAATCAAAACCTGATCTCCTGGCTGAAAGTGGCGTAGCCTGGACTTCTTATCATACCAAGTCTTCATCTTCTCCTGAGCAGCTCCTAAATTCTCTCTCGCCAGCTGTAAAGCAGTGGACAGCCGTTCTTTGAACTTCATCACATACTCCAGCAGGTTGACGTCATCTTCCTCCGACAGCCAGCATTCCTTGAGTAACTTAAGGGGTCCTCTTACTTCATGGCCAAACAGTAGTTCAAAAGGTGAGAAGCCCAGTGATTCATTTGGAGATTCTCTTGCGGCAAACACAACGAATGGAAGACCTTTATCCCAGTCTTTCTGATGTTCCAAACAGTATTTCTTGAGCATCGATTTGAGTGTTTGATGATATCTCTCCAACGCTCCTTGGGTCTGGGGATGGTAAGCTGAAGACGTGATCTGGGTGATGCCCAACTCTTTCAGAGACTGCTTGAAAACATTTGAGATGAAATTACTTCCTCGGTCTGACTGTACCTCCTTGGGCAGACCAAACTTTGTGAAGAACCCTAGCATTTCCTTAACCACGTTCTTTGCTGAGATATTTCTAAGTGGAATGGCTTCAGGATAACGAGTAGCCATATCAATCATGGTCAACACATAAGAAATGTGAAGAAGTCTTAGGAAGAGGGCCCACAATATCCACCAACACACGGGTGAAAGGCGCCTCAAAAGGAAGAATGGGAACTAGAGATGCAACCTTTTCGCTCTGATTACACTTCCCCACAACTTGACAGGTGTGACAAGACTTACAATACCAGGAAACATCCCTGAAGATACCTGGCCAGTAGAAGTGTTTCAAAATGCGTGCCACAGTCTTCCTCACTCCAAGGTGTCCTGCCAAACTGGAATCATGAGCCACTCGAATGATATCCTGCCTACAAACACGAGGGATGACAACTTGATGTACAACCTCCCATTCACAGTCGGCTGATGCTGTTGGGGGTCTCCACTTCCTCATAAGTACTCCTGACTTTACATAATAACAAGTAGAAGCACCGGCTGACTCTTCATCACTGTAAGCAGAGTTAGCTAGACCTTTCAACTCAGGGTCAGCAACCTGCAACTCAACCAACTCTTGACGAGACAAATTATCAACACTACGGGGTACTGCCTCATCTGGTGAGTGGTCCAAATTAGCAAGAAAAGTGTCAGCTAGGATAACATCATGATCATTATCCTCTAAATCACCAGTAACTTTAGACTTAGCCCTAGTGACAGCACATGCAGGGAACACATCAGGGACATCACAATCCTGGGTCGCAGCC
>NW_027645266.1:0-4995 GCF_032717465.1 Coenobita brevimanus | reverse complement strand
CTGAGTGATAGTTTGGGGAAGAATCCTGATATCATGAATGATCTCCAGACTAAGCTTTCTCATCTAGCTCCCGAGGAAAGGCAGGAGTTTTCGGCATTACTGCAGGAGTACCCACAAGTGTTCCGTGCCACTCCAGGAAGAACCACTGTGTTGATGCATGATGTCGATGTTGGAGACGCAAAGCCAATTAAACTGCCTCCTTACCGTGTGAACCCAGTGAAAGTTCCTCTTATCCAGAAGGAGCTTGGCTACCTGTTGGATCACAAGATGATTGAGCCCTGTCAGAGCGAGTGGAGTTCTGTCACTCTAGTCCCTAAGCCAGGTGGGTCACAGCGGCTTTGCATCGACTACAGACGTGTTAATCAGATAACCAAAACAGACACTTACCCTCTCCCTCGCGTGGAAGATTGCATAGACAAGATCGGAAAGGCTAGGTACATAAGTAAGTTTGATTTGTTAAAGGGATACTGGCAAGTACCTATGACTGAACGTGCTAGGGAGATCTCATGTTTTGTAACACTAGGAAAGACTTTTGCATGTTCTGTAATGCCATATGGTATGAAGAATGCACCAGCCACTTTTCAGAATCTCATGAATGTTGTAACAGAGGGTTTGGCAGGGTGTGTTGTTTATATTGATGATGTATTAATCTTCAGTGACAACTGGAAAGATCTCCTATGCCATGTCAGTAAATTTCTTGAGCGTTTGGTTCAGGCTAATCTTGTAGCTAATTTATCAAAGTGTGAGTTTGGTCAAGCTAAAGTTCAGTACCTTGGGTACGTAATTGGTGATGGACACGTTGCACCACCAGGAGCTAAGGTTCAGGTTATAAGTGATCTTCCCAGACCTAAAAGTAGGAAAGAGCTACAAAGATTTTTGGGAATGGTAGGTTATTACAGGAGATTTGTTCTTAACTTTTCAATTCTTGTATCACCACTTACAGACCTACTGAAACAGGGAGTTAAATTTGTCTGGACCGATAACTGTGAATCCTCTTTCAGCAAACTTAAAGCTATCCTGTTAAGTCAGCCAGTGCTCGCTACTCCAAATTTTGCTAAGCCTTTTAAGATGGCTGTTGACGCAAGTGATACATGAGCTGGGGCTGTTTTGCTGCAAGAGGATGATCAGGGTATTGAACACCCTGTATCTTATTACAGTAAGAAGTTCACTCCACCTCAAAAGAACTACTCAACTATTGAGAAAGAGCTTTTGGCCTTGATTTTGGGTTTACAGCATTTTTCATTTTATTTGTGTTCTGGTTTTGACCCTAAGTCATGTATACCGATTATAACCCACTGAAATTCCTTAGTAAGTTTAAAGATAAAAATCAGAGATTGACAAGATGGAGTCTACTTCTTCAGGAGTATTCATTAGACATACAGCATGTCAAGGGGAAAGAAAATGTTATTGCAGATTGCTTATCTAGACTTTAGACAGATTGTTTTAGAGTAATAAGAAATTTCCTTTGTAGATTTTTTTTTTTTTTTTTTTTTGTGGGGAGGTGTTACATAGCCTATGATTTCATCATCCTTTGTATAATTCTAACGTACAGTATGCTGCATGTTTGATCACGAATCGCCTCGTGGCTTCCATAGTGACAAGGCTAGCGTGTTCTACCTCACTCCCCCTTCTCCCCTTATAGTAGAGTAAGTCGTTCTTTCTGTTGTTCAGAGCAGGAGTGTCAACTCTTTGTCCCCTATGGCTTCATTTGTGCGTCCTTCTTACAAGTTGTATCAAGCTCTGCCGGCCCCTATATAATGAGCTCAGTCTCTGCATTAATTGCCACTAGATCTACTCCTCATTTTGTTCACATCTCTGTCCTCCCCTGTACAGTTGTTATTATTGTGAGTGCTCAGGAAGTCTCCAACCATCTTGTTTCTGTGTAATTTGTGTTTAATTGTTATTACATTTTTTCTTGTACTGTATAGCATAAGGTGTTAATTACTAGGCCTGGTGAGGTGTTTGTGATTAATGTGGAGTTTTTACTGTCAGCCAGTAGTAATAATATTTTGTCTCTGTAATAATATATCTTACATTAAATGAGCATTATCCGGTTTTCTCATTTTATCAGGGCTGACTTAGATAAATTTACTCTTGCTAATTTCGTGTTAATATAGGCTATTGCAGTTAACCATATATTTAACCTGTTTTTTTTTTTTTTTTTTGCCATTTACATTATCCTTATGAGTTCTGAATGTTTAGTTGTTAGTCTGAGCATTAAACTTTAACTTGTAATTTTACCTAACTCTTTTGTTTTGAACCTGGAACTTTGCGGGACAGTAGTGATTTTTAGTATTCTCACTTAAAGTGTTCATTATCTCTTTCTGTTCCGTAACATAAATTTGGCGACCTCTTATCAGGATATTCAGGGTATTATCATAAGGATATTGGTTGATATTTTGTGACTGTGATATATTCATGGTGTTTACTATTACTACACTTGATGAAGCCAAAGATTTTTTGTCAAATGTGCAAACTGTGTGTGATGTAGAAAACAGAACATAGAATGAACTTAAGCTTGTTGCTCAACAATTGGGAATTGCTGTTCGCTCTCATCAGTCTAAAGATCAAATTGTTGACATGATTAATAAAAGCTTGTTTAATGTAACTCCTCCAGATGAGCAAACGCAGATTGAAATAGCTAAGTTACAGCTAGCCCTGCATGAGGCTCGTGCTAAGGAGGCCGAATCTCAGGCTCGTATTCAGGGGGCACAGGCACAAATAGAAATTGCTAGGATTCAGGCAGACCATGAGTATCGCATGAAACAAAGTGGAACTGGATCATCTAGCTCTGATGATTTTGATGTGGCTAAAAATGTTAAACTTGTCCCTCCTTTTAATGAATGTGATTTAACAAAGTATTTTCAGTTGTTTGAGAGGGTAGCTACAGGTTTTAATTGGCCCAAAAGTATTGGCCAGTACTCCTTCAGACTGTTCTCACCGGTAAAGCTCAAGTAAGTTATGCATCTTTGCCTCAGGATCAATCTGATAATTATGATGTAGTTAAGAGCTTGATTCTTAAGGCCTATGAGCTTGTTCCTGAAGCCTATAGAATAAAATTTAGGACAACTTATAAGCAAGATAAGCAATCCCATGTTGAGTATGCAAGAATCAAAGAAGATCTGTTAGAGCAGTGGTTAAATTCTGAGAATGGAAATTCTGATTTTGATAAATTTAAGCAGATGATTTTGCTGGAGGACTTCAAAAGGTGTATTAATAAAGATGTAAGCCTATATCTTGATGAGAGAAGAATAGATAATTTGTCTGATGCTGCAGTTTTAGCTGATGAATATGTTCTCACTCACAAGAGATATTCTAAAGAAAAGAGGAAAGCTGAGAGTAAGTACGTTGCCTCTACTCAGAGTACAGGTAACAGGAAAGAGAATAAAGATGATGTTTCTCAGGAAGTAAATACCAGCTCCACCTCTAGATTTCAGAAAAGTAAATGTACTTATTGTAGTACGCTTGGTCATACTACGGAGAAATGTTTCAGGAGACAGCGTGATGTGAACAAAAAGAAGTCTCTAAATATTCAGTCAATTGGTCTAGAGTCCACCCTTGAGAATTCCCAGAATTCTTTAACCGAGTTAACTGAACCTGCTTTGAGGGGTAAATTAAATTCTCATGATGGAGCTCCTCTTTTGAGCAGTAACGTGGGTGACACTCTCAAGAGTTCATGTGCTAATTTCCTGTATGATGGTTTTGTCACTCCTCTGGACAGTAATAACAGGAAATCAGTTAAAATATATTGTGATACAGGTGCTTGCCAATCCCTTATGCTGACCAGTGTTCTAGGCTCTAATGTTAATTCCTCTGATGAAACTGTAATCTTACAAGGTGTAGGGAATAATTACTTCTCTGTCCCCCTGTGCAGAGTGAATGTAGAGTCTGGTTTTGTTAATGGTTCCGTTATGGTTGGGTTGGTTGAGACACTCCCAATGCCAGGTGTAACTTTCTTACTTGGAAATGATATTGGTGGAAGTCAAGTGTGTCCAGCTCCTCAGTTGTCTAGTGAACCAGTAACTGCGACCCAGGATTGTGATGTCCCTGATGTGTTCTCTGCATGTGCTGTCACTAGGGCTAAGTCTAAAGTTACTGGTGACTTAGAGGATAATGATGATGATGATGTTATCCTAGCTGACACTTTTCTTGCTAATTTGGACCACTCACCAGATGAGGCAGTGCCCCGTAGTGTTGATAATTTGTCTCGTCAAGAGTTGGTTGAGTTGCAGGTTGCTGACCCTGAGTTGAAAGGTCTAGCTAACTCTGCTTGCAATGAGGAAGAGTCAGCTAGTGCTTCTACTTGTTATTATATAAAGTCAGGAGTACTTATGAGGAAGTGGAGACCCCCAACAGCATCAGCCGACTGTGAATGGGAGGTTGTACATCAAGTTGTCATCCCTCGTGTTTGTAGGCAAGATATCATTAGAGTGGCTCATGATTCCAGTTTGGCAGGACACCTTGGAGTGAGGAAGACTGTGGCACGCATTTTGAAACACTTCTACTGGCCAGGTATCTTCAGAGATGTTTCCTGGTACTGTAAGTCTTGTCACACCTGTCAAGTTGTGGGGAAGTGTAATCAGACCGAAAAGGTTGCACCTCTAGTTCCCATTCTTCCTTTTGAGGCGCCTTTCACCCGTGTGTTGGTGGATATTGTTGGCCCTCTTCCTAAGACTTCTTCAGGATTTTCTTATGTGTTGACCCTGATTGATATGGCTACTCGTTATCCTGAAGCCATTCCACTTAGAAATATCTCAGCAAAGAACGTGGTTAAGGAAATGCTGGTGTTCTTCACCAAGTTTGGTCTGCCCAAGGAGGTACAGTCAGACTGGGGAAGTAATTTCATGTCAAATGTTTTCAAGCAGTCTCTGAATGAGTTGGGCATCACCCAGATCACGTCTTCAGCTTGCCATCCCCAGACCCAAGGAGCGTTGGAGAGATATCATCAAACACTCAAATCGATGCTCAAGAAATACTGGTTGGAACATCAGAAAG
>NW_027645265.1:0-44385 GCF_032717465.1 Coenobita brevimanus | reverse complement strand
TCTCCGACAAGGAGAGTATGTTTTCACCCCTGTTTCTTTTGTTAGTTTGTCTGTTAGCAGGATTACTCAAAAACTTAAAGAGAGATTTGGACCAATCTGGTGGGTAGATAGCCCATGTCCTAGGGAACAATCGAATAATTTTTGTGACCGATCCGGATCGTATTACAGATTCTGGATCCGGAAAACACTTTTTGCGAAACCCTAATCAGTGATGAGAACACCTAACCCATTATGAAGAGTGGTTTGGAAATTAAATTGCCCTCGTCAGAGTGATATGCTCCACTAAGTGCCCCTCTAGTTTTACATGCTGATTTACCTGCATTGGCGGAATGGTGCTGTAAAGGCGAAGAATACAGTCATTCACTCATCTGTATACAGCGATTTAACCCAAAGCAGGCTCCTCTTTGCCTCTGTCGCCCATCAGCACAGTTAGGGACCTGGATATAACAATGACTAATCCCGGTTAACTTCTCAGGGAAGACTGGGACTTAGCAAAGGGACTTTGCTTAATGATTCGTATAGTCCAACCTTGTTCTCCTTTTAAGCTTGAAACATCCACATTGTAGCCTCGTTGATTGCGCTGTGGTTCACACAATTAATTTATAGTACTCCTCGACTGTTTTTCAAAATTAAGGACAAATAACTTTCCTTTATAAATGCCACTTCATTTCATAAATACCATTCACTCTTCTGGATGCTCAAGCCTCCAGTTCAGAATTTTATTTCCCCAAACTTACATTTTCCTGTTTCTTTCCCACAGCTTCTCTTCTTCTCACCCCACCTACCTGCCATCTGTATATCTTATTTCTCTGTCTCTTCATTTATTCTTTACATACGTCCATATCACTGTAGCACACCCTTTAAGCCCTTTCTGCCATACTGCATCGAATTTCTTACTGTGTAACTTATATCTCATCAATGTAATTTCGCCTGACATTTAGGCTTAGGCAGCCAACTAAAGGACCATTTCATCATTCCTTATTTCAAGCCTTCAGGATCCATGTCTTTTGCTAAACTAGCTTAGGTGACACCATCATACTTTATCATATACTGTCAGATATGTCATGCTCCAGGTTCATAACAGCTACTTGTAAATCCCCCCTTTCTGTAAAAAATTTCCGTACACGTTTCTCAGAGCAAACACCTGAAACTTATAGTCCTCCCTGTTCCTCTTTTTTTACGATAAAGCAAAAACTAGATTCCCTCTCAGTTCCCCCATAATTTTTGGCCACGCGAGTATCCGACCATCTGCTGTTCCAGAAGAAAACAAAGGCAGCAGTGGCGAGGGAAAGAGGGATGAAGGAATACAAGGAAGGAGAAGAAAAAAGAAAATCATTAGCCGTTCAAAAAAGCGACAGGAGTGGGTGGTGCAAGAACAGAGACGCCATGAGGAAAGGGCTCTTTTTCTCCCCACCTTAAAATCTAGTAAATGTTATTCGTGGTGGCCCCGCCGGCGAAGTTGTAGCAGACTTAAAGGAGAAGTTACTCCACCGTGCCTGTCTCTGAACTTTCGTCTTGGGTACTCGGACAATTTTTACTCTGTATTTCTCGTATTTGTTAAAATGTAGGTGAAGTCACCCACTATCCATTCAGTTGAATTAGTGCTTCTTTCATTGATTTTACGCTAAATGACGAAGAAGATGGCTTCATGTAGCTCAAGAAGCATTTTTTTTTTTTTTACTGAGTGACACCCATATAACCAAATCGATGTTTGGTGGTCTAGTCGGTTAAGGCGCTCCAACTGGATGTGATCCACACGAATTCCATCCAAGGGCTGGCTCTGGTTTATTGTTCACATATTACTACACAGGGGAGGGAAGCAGTCACTCCGCATTGAGTGTCAGGAGTAAATAGCCCAACCCCGGATACCACGTTTCTGAAAGGCTGAAAGACAGACAGATGATACATAGACAAATACACAGGTAGGTAGGTAGATATTTCTTTGCTTATAAATGTTTTCTTTCCTTTTTATGTTTTCATTCCATTTACGCCTCTCTTCCTTGTTGTCTTCTTTTATACTTCCCTTTCTCCTCTTAGCTGTAAAGAAGACACTCCACCATGTCTGTTTTTCAGTCCCCTTTCTAGTGTTTAGGAAAATTTCACCTTTTGTTTACTTAGTCCGGTCCTCACCTTTGTCCTTCAGCATTATTTGTGCCTTTCTTTCCTTCCACGCTTCTTTGTTCCTCTTAAGTTTAAAAAAGAAACTACTGCACCATTTCTCTCTCTTAACCCTTAAGTTTTGAGTGTTCATTCAGTTTTCTTTTTTTTTTCTTTGCCTTCTTTTTTTTTATGCTTCCCTGCTTCGCTTTTTCTTTTCGCTTGAGAAAGTCCTTCAGTGAGGTTACTTTTTATATGTAATTCTTTTGTGCAGTGAGAACTTGATTATTTTAAAAAGTTAAAAAAAGGCCCTCTAGTAATGGGAAAATTAATGAAGGTTATAACCAACCGTGTAGTTCGATAATTATACCCCGCGATTAATTAGATAATATAAGATAGCAAGAATGATACAGATAATAAGTCGTCATCGGATGAAAGGGAAGAAATACCAGGCTTCCCAACTATATACGTCTCTGAACCGCCGTCGTGAGGGTTCAGGTATTTTTTTTTACCATTTTATTATTTCACTTCAGTTGTCCTCTCTCATACTTCCCTCGTCCTTTTCCTCTTGCTTTCTTATTTTCCTTTTTATTTTAGGCTGTAAAGGAAAATTTACCCCCAAAAGACTCTTGGAACCCAGTCGTAAGTGTCACGCAGTTTTCATGCTTTATTTACATTTATTCTTCTTCTTCCATTCGCTTAAGACTTCTGCTTTCCATTTTATCTCAGAAGACGTTACCCTGCCTCTGTGTATATGTTCATTTGTAAGTCTGAATATTTGTATACTGATATACTGTATATGTGTATTTGCGGCACCTTTGGACTTGAATCTCATCATCTTACGTATCAGGACCTCATTTTCGTGATTTCGCTAGACAATCGTTTTCATTTTGCCCCTAGACGCGACTATCTATCTGCCATCCAATGCTTTATTGCTTCATCAGGTGCGGTGGGTCCCATGGCTAAGATACTTAGTCCAGGCATTTAGGGTGAGAGTAATCAGTCGCCTTTAAGAAATGAACCCCAGCCTCTTCTTGGATGAAAACCCTATGGACTGGAGCGCCTGAACTTATGTAATCGTCAGGTGTCTCTTTGATTATATTGTCCCCACGCAGCGTAGTGAATGGTTTCCTCGGTTACAAAACACCATTTCCTTGTCACTTCAGCAAAGCCACCTGATATTGATGGGGAAGGATATATCTAACCCCTAGACTTCAAAAAGTCTCTCTAAGGAAAACAAAATCGTCAAGTGGCAGTAAAACTAAAGCGAAAAAGACGTCCCTGAAGCTCCATCTTAGGTAATTAGTACAGCGACGTCTTATAAATTTTTGATATTCATGCTACCAGACGATTTAATCCTTTCAACCAAAAACCTTAATTATGCCTCCTCCCAACTATGGTGGAGGAGATTGGCTGTCCGTGCGTGCGTTCGTTCGTATGTGTTTAGGTCCTCGCGTACGTAGCACTATTTTGGGCTCGATATTTCCTGAACCAGTAGCAGGATTTTCACCAGATTGTTGTCAGTGATGCGGTATGAGGAGATGATGAACTGGTAGGTCTGCAAAGTCAAGGGGTCAAAGGTCAAGGTCATAAGGGTATGGCCGCGATATCTTCTGAACCCCTGGACTGATTTTGACCACACTTTTGTCAGTGATAGTGTGAAGGGACAATGAACTGAGTAGGTCAGCAAGGTCAAGGGGTCAATGGTCAAGGATATATGGGTATGGGCGCGATAGCTCCTGAACTTTCACATGGATTTCAACCAAACTTGTCAGTTATATAGTCTGAAGGGACAATGAACTGATAAGGTCAACAAGGTCAAGGGGTCAAAGGTCAGGGTCGTATGGATGTGGGCGCGATATCTCCTAAAACTCCTCGACTGATTTCGACCAAACTTTTGTCAGTGGTACAGTAAGAAGAGAAGATGAACTGATTAGATAAGCAAGGTCAAGGGGTCAAAGGTAAAGGTCATATAGGGTCTACTTAGTTAATCTTTATTCTCAGTTCAACCCATAATGAACTGTCATGCACGTTGTATGACGAGTCCGTGCCCAAGACTTGGCGAAGGCATACTGAGCCAAGGTCTTGTACTGAGCAACGCTTTGTGTCGACAGCTCGGGACCCGAGTTCCCAGCGTTTCATTTATAGTTTACTCTTTTTGCTACCACACAATTTCATTAAACTTAGAACTCTCATACTGAAGGGGGGGGGGCGGTAGCACAGTGGTAGCGCGCCGGACTCGTAATCGGGGGACTGCGAGTTCGAGCCGCGCCCGGGCTGCCGTGCCGGGAGTGGTAGCTCGCTCCTGTAACCCTAGCGAGGCTATATAGTCCAATACAGGGCTTAGCTCGGGGGAACTCCACTTCTCCCATTTTTTTTCATACTGAAGGGGTTAACAAAGGCTGTGTCTAATCCCTCCAGTTCGAAAAGCCTGTACGGAATGAAATCGCCTAAAGATACCACGAGTGAAGCAGGGAGATGTTATCATACTCAAGTCGCTCTTTAAGCTTAGAAATCTGGCATTGTAAATGAGTTGGAAGCTTCGTTTACTTTCAGTTTGCTTCTACCGGATAGACGAACAATTAGCATTGCTTTCTAGGAAGCTGCCAGGCTGTTAGTGCTAGAATTCTAATTCTGGTGCGGTGAGCTGTCGCCACCCGATGCACGTGTCCATCCACTCGTTGGTAGATTGGTAGGTAAAATGAGCATCTGGAGGAACACCTAGGGAAATAACTGAGTTTGTTAGATGATGCTGTGGCCGCGAATATCAACATTGTTGGTTAATAACCCACCATAGGATCATAGACCTAAGGTACAGGGATGGGCACCATTATAGAGTATGTCCCCACCTTTACGTTTACCATTTAAGAGACACTGATCGTGAAGGAGTTAGATAGAATCTCCTTCTCGTTAAATCTTCGTTCCACCACCTGCTTTATGTAGCTAAAGAGAGACCTCTGATCGTGCAAGTGCTATAAATATTCTCTATGTATTCCTTCAGTACCGTGAATATTATTGTATTTTATTCCTGCACGACCGGCAGACAGTTTTTTTTCAGCTGAAGAGAAACCTCTCGTAGTAAATGGGTTCAAATTAATTTCAATTTACTCATTTTGTTGCCGTCTTGTGGAATCACAAGCAGGTTCTGGTGTTGCTCATATAAAAAGCTATGACCATGCACACTGTCATTGCCTCACAGTTGTTAGGCTATCCCTGTGGTAGATGACTCCAGGGGTTCCATTTTTGTTCGCGGCCTATGATTTCAATTCTCCAGGGTTATATTCCCCGTTGATCTATTCCTGCCATAGACCAATTCATTCTATGGACCTAATCCTGAGGGACCTATTTTCCTGTTTCTCACCCACCCACCCAACCCTGCCCATTCCAATCAACAGCCCACCCACCCGACCCATCTGCCCACCCACCTGACCCACCCGGCCAAAAGCCCACCTGCCTGACCCATCCGCCCGCCTACTCGACCCACCTGGCCACCAAGCTCCACCAAGTTGACCTGATAGTGAATTTTAAGTTATGATTTTAAGATAATTGTAAGAAAAAGTTAAAACCACTGCGGTAGTTGTCCACCAGGCTCCACCATGCTGACGTGAGTAGCTTTACTTTTGGCTGTTAGTGACACCACTCTAACAAATTTAAACCATGCCATTAACTTCCTCGCAAAAGTTACCCCTTTTGGACCCCAGTGGATCCCTCTAGATAGTTTCCCCTTAATTTTGAGTGGACAGACAGACAGACAGACAGCAGACATACAATAAAAGTATATATTAGATGAAGCCTAGGAAAGACCTCCAGTAGTAAGAGTGTTTGGAATATTTTGTAATTGTCTTGTCAGATCCTTAAAGACTGTTATATCATCATCTTGCTGGCACGAAATATTTCACTTAACATAGGAGAGACTCTCGGTGTGAAGGGACTGGGGGAAAAATATCTGTAACCTGCAGTACCCTGACTTTTCTTATGTTTCTTTCTTGCTGCTGCCAAACGATTTTAACCACATCCACAGAAAGTATTTTTTCCTTCTTATTCCAGTTACAACCAGACGATTTTATTCAGTTTTGGAAAGACTTTGAACTTGTGAGGATTATTATGTAGTCTTCAGTAACCCTTTAATTAAAAAGTCTCTCCTAACCTGGGTAGAATGGTCTGGTATCAGTAGGAATAACATAAACAGCACCTGCTCGGAAAGGAGCTCTGCTGGAGAAGAGGTGAAGTGTTCAGGTTTAGATAATGTTCAGCTTCCTTACTCATTGTATCTTTTTCCCTTATGTTCTCTCCTGTATTTCTCATTGTCTCCATTTCCTCCTTGCACACCGTTTGTTCTGATCCCCGTCTCCGATTTCTGTATCTCCTATTTTTTCTATTTTCCTTGATTGCATTCATTATTTTATCTTCCTCGTCTTTCTGTGAGCATCGTTTTCATCCATTTTCAGGTGATTTCTGTCTCTTATATCTTTATTTAGTTCACCAATTCTGCTTCACATTGCTTTAAATATTATTCATTATTAATTATCCTACGTCCATCCAACTTCCTTCCTCAGTTAACTTCCCTTTTCTCTTTTTCTTTGTCCTATTGCCTCCATTTCTTCTTTTCAGTTCCGTAGTGTAACCTTTCGTGGCTATTTTTGTGTATCGTAATACAGAGCCTTTTATTGTAAATCGTTAGTGTATTCCAGAATATCACAGTTTTTCATGGAGTTGGGGAAAAGTATCATACGAGTTTTGTAGATAGCAATGAATGTTTCTGTAATTTACTGTGGACGTAACAGCAATAAAGAATATCAATAGGGGAATAGTGAAGGCTTGGTGTATCCTTCTCTAATTTTTTCTTTCCTCCCATTGCTCCTTAGCGTACCCTCCTCCAGGTCTTTCTCGTTCCTCGTGTGATTCTTTCTCACCTTTTGACTTTAATGCAGCTCCTCGAATTTTCTTTCACGTTCAGTTCAGATTCTTTCGTTTTTTTTTTTTTTTTCTTGGTTTCATCCAGTTCCCTCCTCCTCCCCCAATTGTCGCCTTTATCTTTTTCTATTTTCTCCATTCCCTTCCTGTTCCCTTGTTTCAATTATCCTCAACTCTTTTCCTGCAAGTCTCAACATCCTCCTTGCAATCTTCTTCGTTCCCTATACGATTTCTTTCTCCCGTTTGGCTTCCAATTTAGTTTCATGACTCTGATTTTCCTTTTTTCTTTTTCTTTTTTTTTTTACATCTTTCGATTTTCCAGCTTCGGTTTTCTTCCATCTTCTGCCTTAATTGTCTTTCTTTTACAGAGTTTGCATTTGTACTGAAGTGACTGAGAATGTGCACACGAAGAAGGGTTTGTGCTTCAGTACATGTAATACATGGGTGTGTGAGTCATTTGGATTCAGGATATTACAGGTAAACGTTAAAACTGAAATACAAATGTTGGCGAATATATGCGTGTTTGCTTAAATGAAAGGTCAAGTGTTTAGAGTACGACCAGAGTTTTAGGAGAAATGTTCAAGCACACATGTAGAAGCTTATCCGATGTGAGGATTAGTTCGATTGGAGATATGAATGGGATGCAAATGGTTGTGTTTTGTTTGACACCTGTACCTGGCGACGCTAAATGATAGCAAATACCTACTTCAGGCACAAAACGATCCTCAGCAATTAGAAGTAGTATGGGAAAAGGAGCTGCCTACATATAAAACAGCATGTGTGTGTGTGTGTGTGTGTGTGTGTGTGTGTGTGTGTGTGTGTGTGTGTGTGTCCGCGCACGCGCGTGCGTTCGTGCGTGCATGCGTGTGCTTGTGTGTGCGAGCATCTGTGAGCATGTATGCATGTGTGCGTATGTGTGCGTGTTCATGTGTGTTTTTATGCATGCGTGCGTGTATGTGCCTGTGTGTGTGTGTGTGTGTGTGTGTGTGTGTGTGTGTGTGTGTGTGTGTGTGTGTGTTTTCAAATACGGTCCTGATGAGGTCAGTGATGATATTAGAATGGATGGTGGAATGGGGATTGTTGGATTGGCACGGTGTGGTGCTGAGGACAGTGGAGCAAAAACAATGAGTGATCAGATGTAAAAGACGACAGGAGGAAGCAGGTGTTGCACAGAGTAAAAACTGCTGCGGGAAGGCAGGAAAGAAACTGGGAGGCAGCTGGGTGAAATCGGTTGGAGGAGGAAGAGGAAGTGGGTAGGTTAAGATGATCGCAAAAGAAATGTCCGCAGCATATATAGTGGTGATTGAGGGTTTAAAAAGGTAAGGGATTGGAAGGAACAGTTCACAAAACGTTTGTAGCATGTGGAATGTAGTAATGGGTGTAGAAGTCTAAATCTTCTTCCATCGTAAATGCTGTCATACTTCTCTTGTTTCTGTATTTTATCATTCCTACATGTTAACAGTGATTTTATGATGCATTCTTTGGCTGCTACAAGCATCTGAGAAGGACCGGTCAACAGACTGCTACAAACCTCTCAGAAGGCCCTTAACGAATGTTAACGGAAAATAGCAGCACCAGGTCATGACTTAGCTCAGAGCTCTCAGCAACCAAGGGGTTAAAATGTAAATTAGTGTTATAAAAATATAACATGAGCCAATGGATGTTGGATTGTCCCTTACGTGCGAGGGAAGGGTGTGGAAACTCTGTACTCTTATTTGGTGATATTACTGGTAGACGAGTCGGAGTTGTAGCGTTTGGTGAAGAGTGGAAATGTATGCAAAAAACAAAACTTATAAGTGAATGCACCTAAGAGAAATGGTGTGGTTTATGGAAGAAATTAAATCACCGAGTTCACTATGAGGCTGAATGGCTAGGAACTGGAGTAAGTGAGAGCCTTCAAGTGTTTTCGGTAATGTGATGGGCACAGATGGGAGTTAACACAACGAAGGGCAAACAGCAGAATTGAGGGTTGCAGGGATATTGTGGAAGCTACAAAGAATTTGTAGAGAAATTGTGAATGAATAAATGATGACGCAGCCCTGAGGGGATATTCTCCCGCATTTGGTCTGATCAGCTAGTCAGGTCAGGTGCGGGTAAGGAGTTGGGTCTATTATGATGTGGCAGGGGTAAACCAGCTCTGTTGTCGGGCTCCGCTGCGGATGTCACTGATTGAACTGCGCAGCTGACCCTTGTGCGGTGTGATGTGGTGAAGATCTGTCCCTTTTCCCCTTTGGGGCTAAGATGCGAATGAAAGTGTTTGAATGGATGAGTAAATGGGGAGTGTGTCGTCCTGTCTCGGCTACCTCCTTTTCCTCGGGGGAAGCAGCCTAGGTATATAGATACCCTGTAGATAGATAGACAAAGAATTTGGGATGTGAGAGTAGAAGTGCTGAAGTCATTGCATGACACTTATGATTTCCATCATGACGTACGAGTATACTGTACATGTGAAACTTTGACACTGTTGGTAGTACATAAATGTAGAGTGACAGAAATGAGTTACTTGTGAGCAACGTGTGGATTGACATATAAAAACAGACGAATGAAGATGTTCGAGAGTGTTGTTATGTTGATATGGATGTGTTAGAAAGTGTTAGAAGGACTGCATCGAGACGGTTTGGCCATGTGGAGCAAACAGAGATTAAGCGACTGATCTAGAGAGTGTATCCGGGTGAAGTGGAGGGAAAGAGGGGGTGAGGGTGACGTAGGAAGGACGAGAGGTATGAGTGAGAATGATCTGAGATAGAAGGAGCGTTTTCTGATGGCGGAGGACAAGGAAACATGACAGCAATTTGTTCACCACCAACCACTCCAGGATTAAGTCAACTGGCTACGGACAGATATAATCAGTGCAGAAATGAACGAGTGAATAAACATCGTCGACCTATTGGCTACACTAAACAGCATAGGCAGTGAAATATTTATAGAATTAGAATGACGAAAAAACAAAAAACGCCACTGACTGAATATACTTGATCATTAGTACAATCTCATCCCACCAGCAACTTTTAACAGAGCTTCATACGATCTGGAATGTTGCCAGATAATGTAAAAAAATATGCATTAGCAGTCTTTTTCACTTACCTAATGACTGCCTCTGATTTTCCAGTTTTTCTTGCATTGCACAGTTGTTGAACCCCTCACAAACCAAGGCCATTACAACACACTTTTCGTCCATCTGGAACTTAATGATCATAATTATGAAATATGGGTGGAAGATAAATGTTGGTAATATAAAGACAAACCGGGATAAAAAGACGGTAGTTTCCATAGTGTCGGATTATGTAGCCTCTTCTTATGACTGACTGATGGTTATAAATGTTGTTTTTAATGAAACATTTTCTCATGAGTGAAGAGTCTTGTGAGATGCGTGATTACTCGCATACCCATACCAGCTTGAGGTATGAAAAGGAAAAATAACAAAGGTCCTATACAAAAGACAATTTCTTTTCTGTGTTCTGGTATATTTTTTTTTTTTTTTTTTTTGTCCAGATTTTCTCTCTCCCTCCACCGATATTATGTTTGGAGTCTACTAAGTTTCAGTTGGAGGGAGAGTCACGTGATGACCTTTCTTCTTTTTGGCAGAACAATTGTGGAATTGCAAGGACACTTGGATGATCGCGAGCGACCTTTAGACGAGCGAAGAAGGCTGTCAATGCATATATATATATATATATATATATATATATATATATATATATATATATATATATATATATATATATATATATTGGAGAGAGACACATTACATGCGTGTGTAAAAATGTTTTTTACGCTCGACCGGGAATCGAACCCCAGACCTCTAGATAGAAGTCAGGCACTGATGCCACTATATACTCGTATTTCAGTCACAACACATTAGAATTATTTTACAGCCCCACGCAACTCGGCAAGTGACAGAACAGTTGCCGAGTTGCGTGGGGCTGTGAAATAATCTCAATGTGTTGTGATTGAAATATATCCTCCCATAATGGATTTACCTGGTTCATCAAAAAATTCAGGTGTCCTAGTAGTTATTACGTCGTGGTGTAGTGACATCAGTGTCTGACTTCCATCCAGAGGTCTGGGGATCGATTCCTGGTCAAGAGATTAATATATATATATTTTTTTTTTCACAGTTGTTGGGCAGCATTTGAAAACATATAACTGTACTGAAAGACAGGGCTGGAATGAATCCAGTAATCATTTGTCTAATGGAGGAAATTAGGTAGAAATGTTTTTGCCTTTTTTCTTTTTCCGTAAAAAAAATTGTGCATGTTTTGCTTGTTGCAATGAACAGGTCGACAATGTTTTCCATACTGGCTCGACAGTTTTTTCTGCGGTAATTGTATTAGGCCTATACCCACGCACGGTAATGTGGGACAACACGTTTTTGTTGTTTTTGGTCCTGTGTGTGTGTGTGTGTGTGTGTGTGTGTGTGTGTGTGTGTGTGTGTGTGTGTGTGTGAAGTATGGTTCAAACTTTTTATCCGATTTTGACAAACTTGTTGGAAGGGTTAAGGGTTAGATTAGGAAGGAGTGTGGCGTTTTTAACAATAACACTTGAAAAGCCAAGGTCAAACAAGTAGCTTAACTCCAGCTTTGATTCGATTTCGACCAGTTTTGGTGGAAGGGTTCAAGGTCAGGTAGGGATGAAGTGATTCTAGTTCGAAAACAATCGGCTGTTGTGAGTCACATGGCATGGTTGAAGGTTCGTCCCTATGACTGACTAATATGGTTTGTATCGTAAAAGTCTTTTCATAATACATTTGGTGTTACAATGTTTCAGTATCAGTCGTGTTGAGCGCAGGTGTTGCAGTCTCCGAGGGTTCATTCTAGTTCCATTTATATCGTATCTTCCTTCTCTTCCTTCGCGCTAGTCTTCCTCGACTTTCCCTCCAAGTCTCAGTGCTCACCTCCTCCTCTACCTCTTCCTTCCTGTGCTAGTTTTTTTTTTTTTTTCTGCTTTAATTTAGTTCCTCTGTCCTCTTTCTTGGTTTGGGTAGTAATCTTTCCATTATTTTTTAATTTGTACTTCCACCTAGTTTTAGTTTTCCAGTGCTGGTTTTCCTATCGCCTTTCCTCTAAATTTCTGTCTTTCTTTCCTCTCCATCTACGTCATAATATTATCCTCTCTATCCATTCTCTTTACTCATGACTATGGCTCCTTTGTTTCATTCTGTTTCAGTTTGATGTGTCTATTCTCACCACATTTTCAGTATACAATTTTTCATTTCTGTTTACATCCACCTACATACCTCTGTTCCTCCACTTTCATCTTCATTATTCGTCTCTCCTTGACTTCCTTTATTTTCTTCTTTTACCTGATTTTCCTTTGTTTTAGTCGTCTTCGCCTCTCCATCATAATCTGCATACGAGTATCCAATTATTCTTCCTCTTTTCTCCCTTACACCCCTTGCCTTTATTTCACTTCCTCGAATCTTCATTCACTTCTCTTCACTTTCCTTTGTCGATCCAGTTTCCTTCCTCTTTATCACTCTTTCTATTTTCTCAATTACCTCCGTCCTCTTCCTATGTTTCAGTCTTCGTCGCTCCATTCTCTAGGTCGTATTTGTTGAACTTTCCTCGCATGATTTCTTCCTCTCACTTATATCCAATATATTTTACTCGACTCTCCCCTCAGGCTTAGTTCATGATTTCATTTATTCTTCGTTTTCTTGCATCCTTTGGCCTTATTAATCTCCCTTATTTCTGTTATTCAGTGTTTCGTCTTTATTTTCATGTGTTTCATTTGTACTCTCTCTCTCTCTCTCTCTCTCTCTCTCTCTCTCTCTCTCTCTCTCTCTCTCTCTCTCTCTCAATTTTCTCACGGTATTGTTTTATTTTATTTTTTTTCTCCCAATCAATAGAGTAAGACATATCAGGCACTGTATTTCTTCAGGAGGAGGAGGAGAAGGAGAAGAAGGAAAAAGGGAAGGAGGAGGAGGAGGAAGTAATTACAAGAGAACAGGTTTCCTGGCAACTGGGAGCGTTCGGAATCGCCTACGAATTAGAACTTCTGCGTAGTGGTAGACATTCACCAGGACCAGGTTTTAGTCAGACTAGGACCGTCAGGTTCCTTCTCCCCTATTGGTGGTGGAACCCCGGGGATGCCTGTTGATTTTGTATGCATTACCAGGATTTATATTTTTTAATATGTTTTGTACCAAGGAAAACGAAATTTTACACGATGGCAGACCTCCACCTAGGCCACGTCTTATACAGGTTGGGATTCATTTGTTCCTAGAGAGGAGGGGCAAACGCCATTTTTTAAAACCTAGAAACATGAAATTTCGCACACTGCTAGACCTCCATATGGGCCAGGCCTTAGGAAGTGTGGAGCTTCCAGAGGCTGCCCCCTCCCCCTCCTCCCAAGGGGAAGCGATCCCCTGTGATACTAGGCAACAAGAGCATGCGAAGACACACACACACACACACACACACACACACATACACATATTGATCAGTCGAACTATAACACCGGCTCGCATATTGCTATTCAGGACTTATGCAAGCCGCTGAGCCGTGGGTGACGCTCAGGTCCTAGCTCACAATCTGACCACATGATTCTCTTTTAATTGTTCTCGGTGTATTTCCCTGCAAAAAATACATATCAATATAGAAGATAACTTAGCTTAACCTAAACCGGGTCGGGTGCCGAACTCCAGCAGACTTCAGGAATATGCCACCAGCTCTTGCATCACAAAAGCGAGTGTAATGACAAAAGACGTCATCGTGCGATGACGTCTTTTGTCATTACACTCGGAATATTTTGCAAATATTCCTCCATGTCTTTCTTTATCTTTCGTTTCATGTCTTTCTCCGTCTGTCTCAATTCCCCGTCAGTTTTCATGGTTTTCTTTCGTCCTTCTAGCTTGTCTTTCCTCCTGTCTTCCTCCTAACTTTTCTTCTTTCCTTCTTCCTCTTCGTTTTTTATTTCTTCACCTTTTCTTGCATCTTCCACGTTTTTTTCTCCTATTCTTTTCTCTTTCTTCTTTCCTCACATGTTGTATCTCCTTTTCCTTCTTGGACCTTGTCAGGTTTTTCCTCCATTTTTTCCTCTCTTTATACATAATTTTCTCGTAGCCGTCTTGGTCGTCGTTTATTATTTTTCCTCATTTTCTTCCTCCAAATTTTCCTTGTTATCCTTCTTCTCATTCGTTTGTTTGTTTCCACCTCTGCTTCCTCCTACTTTTCCTGGTTTCCCTTCATCCTCTTTGTTTATTATTCCCATTCCTATTGTTCCATCTTCCTCGTTTTTCCTCCTGTATGTCCCTCCCTTCTTCCTTCCTCATCTGCCTTTCCTCCTTTTCCTTCTTCGTCCTCGCTCATTTGCTGTAAAATTCTTAGTTTCACGCTATAGATAATTTTCACACCAAACGTTTTTCACCGTTTATTATTTTCCTCTTTGTTCTCTCCACCTTGCTAGTTTCTTCTTCATTTTTAATCCGTCCTCGTAATTCTCCTGGTTTGCTTCCTTCCTCTTTTTTTTTTCCCTATATTCCTTCCCAATTGTTTATTTTCTCTTTTCCACCAATATTTTCCTTATCTTCCTTCCTTCATTATTTTTCTTCTCATCTCCTCCTTTATTGTTCCTCGTTTCCTCCTCTGTTTACAAGCATTCGTCCATTCTTGTTTCTCTCTCTCTCTCTCTCTCTCTCTCTCTCTCTCTCTCTCTCTCTCTCTCTCTCTCTCAGGATCATTTCGTCTTTAATCCCCCTTCATGATCAGATAATCACCTATCGCGCCTTCATTCTCTGTCTTCGATTTCTCTCCCCTTCCGACCTTTCTCTTCGTTCTCTCTTTGCTTTCCATTTCCACACAGTTTTCATTTTTATCTCATTATTTTCATTTAACCTTCTTTTAGTTATCCAATTTTTCTTCTTCCTCTACTTTCGTCTCATTTTCTGTCTTTTCTCTAACCGTTATTCTTCTTTGTACCCTCCACCTGACAAGGTCAGAGGAGGGATCAATAAGTGTCCGTCCGTAGAGTTGGGCGGCAGGGTGGCAGGGCTCCTGGCCGGGAGTAGATATTTCGTTTACGGGCCAGAACTCAGAAAGTATTCATTATAGAGTCATCAAATTTCACATAGTTATGTCTTATATTGAACTGGAGCTTTTCGATAGGTAGAATGCGGTGTGTTATTATTTTTTTTTAAAGTAATGAAAAAGAAAAAAAAATCGCTAATGGGCTGGAACTCGGAAACTAATACAGGTACAGGCTTCAAATCCTCCAGGATTATATGTTAATATGTTTCGTTGTGCCTTTGGTAGTTGCAATGCCATGAGATTATATAATGTTATGAAATTGCAAAAACACATAAAACTGATTATTTTAATGCATTTTTATATGAAAACTTTGCAACTAACATTCCTAGGAGGCAAAACTTGTACTTGAAAAATGATTATATGAATATCTAATTGTGTATGAAGTTTCATGACTCTGCCTAATATGTAATCATAGAAAATTGCAGCCCCCCCAAAAAAAAAAAAAAAAAAACACTAGTCATAATTTCATCACATGTGCTTATACCTTAATTATTACGATGGATAAACCACTGAAATTTTTAAGTTTCAATGTCTGTGTGATACAGAGAAGGGGGGGGGGGGATGTGAAGCGTTAGGCGCTTGGTTAGTTGTGCAGGGAGAAGGGGAGGTATGTGCTTGGTCAGGTGGTGGGTTGCAACAGTGTAGCGTTGTGTATTTTTTTTTTTTATTACCCTCGACTTTCTCTTTCTTTAATTACATGCTGTCTTCCTCTTCTTGATCTTTTCCTTTTGTTTTTTGTATCCTCCCCTTTTTTCTTCTCTCTTATAGCTTAGTTTTTGAATTATCTTTCTGTTCTTCTTTCTCAATAAATTCCTTTCAATATATTGCTTTACCTGTTCCTGTTCGTTCTTCCTCTTGTGTTGTTCGTTCGGTTTCGTTATATTTTTCCATAGCTCTTGTGTTTTTTTCTCATCCTCTCCTTTCTTGCTGTCTTTATGCCTGATTCTTCTTCCTTTTCTCCCTCGTTTATCATTTTCCCTTCGTTACTTACCGACTTCCTCTTACTCCCAATTTCTTCCTCTTCTTCTTGTGTACTGTGTTGTCAAACGCAGTATATGCTCATGTCGGGACAACTCTACTATTCTGTTGTGCTTTTCACCACACAATTTTATTCAGATGAGAGTGAGTCATAGGAGCTTTAATGTTTTTTTCACCCGGTCCACCTTTGTCCCTACTGTCCTCTTGCTTCCTTCTTCTCTTCTCTCCCATATTAATATTCTCTTCTTTTACTTCATCAAAATTATGTCCCTATTATTGTCCTGGTCTTCATTTTTACCGTTTTCCTCATCCGCAGTTCTCTCTCTCTCCCTTCCTCTTACCCATTTCTTTTTCATTCCAGTTTTTCCCTTGTTTCTTGACCTGTATAATATTTCCTTACAATCCATTTCCATTCTTACACAGTTACTGAATTTTTACTTCTTTCATTCTCAGTTTCTCCAGTTTTTTATTCCCACCTCTATAGTTTTTCTTTTTCTACTCGCCACTGTTTTCCCTCTCTTTTTCCTCCCTGTGTCTCACTTTACATTGCCCTCTCTCTCTCTCTCTCTCTCTCTTTCATCTTCTCTTCGTCCACCTCTCTTCCTTCTTTACTCTCTTCTCATCTTCTTCCCCTTTCCGTTTTCGTCTTTTATGTCTGGCTGCTCCATGCATTTTCAGCCTTTAAGCCTTGAGCTTCGAACTTGTATGTGATTACAACAAACGTCTGCCGAATTCATTGAGTTCAGAGATACCTACTACAGAAAATATGAAATGCTATAATATCCTGACCAACGTTGTAGCGCAGAATTCAAAGCTTTATTTTTTATTCATACTAATGGCTGTTGATTTTATTAAGGACAGGGAATCCTAGCATATTAAACACGGCAAAAATTTTCTTATCGACGTTTTGGTTCAGAACTGTGACATTTTTCTTGCAAATATATTCAAGTAACATACCACTGCAGAACAGTTTAAATCATCATCGCTTTCCTTTTTCTCTTTTTTGAACTGAGAATTAAGAATTACATTACCTTGCAGCAAACGTCTGCCAATTTTATTTCGCCCTGAGAAACCCACGAAATCACACAGTCTGAAAACCATCTTGGTCTGCTTTTGGCCTTAAAAATGCCAGAATGTTTTATTCCAGCTAGCCTAATCCCTGCCTGTGTTTTTCAGGTCAGAGAAACATACCGGAGCAACAAGGGTTAATACTCGAATTGACCTCCGTTTTGATGGAGAATTGACAATTGGCGAGTTTTGGGCCACAAGGAAGTTCAGATTACTACAATGATAATTTTCCTAGTATTAGCACAAATCACGTTTTAAGCAGAAAGAAAAATATCACGTGAAAATCCCATTGAAATAAACTTCTTCCTGAACATGATTTAGCCGTAAACAAGGAAAATAATAAGCAATTTCTCAAACACTGAAAAGACGGGCGGTCTTCGATAGCACGATACTTATTTATGGCAAAATCGAACCAAAGCATTGTTCAACAATTATTTGATTTAAAGTCAAAGTTATTTTCACACAAAATTTATCTGTTTTAAACGGGGTTTACAAAGATTATCACTGTTGATAATTTCAGCTTCCTTGTGGCCCAAAATTTACAGTGGTCAGTTATGAACCTTGTTGTAATGCCCCCTAAGGTCTACAAACTTTATTCCGCTAAGAGAAACATACCAAAATAAAAAGGTTAACACCCAGTTGTTAAAGGCTCGCACCGCTCGCCTCACCGCCTCCCCTTCCACTTGGAGGGCCGCCACTTTTAAGTGATGACTGACGTATTTCTAGCTCTGAACTGCTCCATGTGACAATAGAGGTCAACGCTGAGCAATACCGTCAAATGCCGGCATGGATGTAGTGATGTATCATGGAACTAAATGTGTTAATTACTATATTGCTTCCGTATCCTCGAAAAGGCAGATGGTGGACTGCCGTCGGAGAGCAGCTTAAGCCTGCAGTTCTTTTGGTTCACATTCTGATGAATTTGGGTTTGTAGTTGCAACAACAACAACAACAACAACAACGACTGGTACAACAACAACAACAACAACAACAACAACAACAACAACAACAACAACAACAACAACAGCGACTGGTACAACAACAACAACAACAACAACAACAACAACAACAACAACAACAACAACAACAACAACAACAACAACAACAACAACAACAACAACAACAACAACAACAACAACAACAACAACAACAACAACTACTACTACTACTACTACTACTACTACTACTACTACTACTACTACTACTACTATACTACTACTACTACTGCTACTACTACTACCCAGGGAAGTTCTCGCCTGCACCCGTCTGTGTCCAGTGGGACTGTTTTCACAGGCTACAATGGTGTAAAACTTTCGCCGGCACCTGCAAGCATTTAGTGTAGACGCGACCGATAGGGTTTAATAATTCTCATACCGTCTTTTCTTGGTTTCCTTCTGCGTCTTTTCACTTTGTTTTCTTTTTTCCATATTACTTATTGTCCTCCATGTGTTTCGAATGTACTTCCATTTTTGTAGTGACCTGCACTGTGCTCTTCCTTTTCCTGGTGTTCCTCATAGTAAACTTCCTTTCCTTTACTTCGTTTTTATCGCCCGCCATTACCAAAGCGGAACGGCAATGTTTTTGCCCGCGTCTGTGTGTGTGGGGGGGGGGGTGTTCCCATTACCTCTCATGAACGGCCTGAGCTATCAACGTGAAACCTTCAGGGTATCAAGATATGGCCAAAATCTTGGACGAGGTCGAAAATAGGCGTAGGGATCAAGGTCAAGGTCAACAAACTTGCTGCCAAAGGTCATCTAGTTATTATCGCCCCTCTTTAGCACCATTATATTTCTTGAACGGCCTGCGCTATCAACGTGAAACCTTCAGGGTATCAAGATATGGACAAAATCTTGGACGAGGTCGAAAATGGGCAGTTGGAGTTAAGGTCAAGGTCACCAAAATGGCCGCCAAAGGTCAACTAGTTTTTATTGCCCGCCTTTAGCACCATTATATTATATGTGATCCAATACAGGGTTTAGCTCGGGGAACGCCATTTCTCCCATTTCTCCCATTACAGGATTAAGACGTCTGGCATTAGGTAGACTGATAGACTTTCATGGCCCGTGACCCACCCTTCCACAACATTTCTTTGAAATTTATTGAAAACTTTTGGAGATATTGTGTGGGATAAGCTACTGTGGATCTGGATCCGGATCCGCCCCCAAATTTAAGCATTTCTTTCGTGGCCCATGGCCCACACTTCCAGAAAAATTCTTTGAAATTCGCTGAGAATTTTTGGAGATTTCGTGTGGACAAAGAAACAGACAAGCATAGGTGAATATGTAACCTCCTTCAACTTCGTTGGCGGAGGTAATGATGATGACAAGAATAAAGTGGAGATGGCCATAAAGAAAGCCGCGAGACAAGAAAGATGTAGGAGAGACAGGTGAAAAGGAAACTAAAAAGAACGACAGAGGACTACATGTTGATGGAGGGGGAAGGACGAAAGAAAGCAGGAAGAAAAAACAGAGGATAGCCCTGTAAAAAAAATGGACAAGAGAGTCTCAGACAAAATATAGAACAACGCTGATGGTGTGTGTGTGTGTGTGTGTGTGTGTGTGTGTGTGTGTGTGTGTGTGTGTGTGTGTGTGTGTGTGTGTGTGTGTGTGTGTGTGTGTGTGAGAGAGAGAGAGAGAGAGAGAGAGAGAGAACAATGATGAAAACGAAGGAAAATGTGGTAAGGAGGACGCCAGTGATAAGTGTCAGGATGCTGGTAATGGAAGTAAGAAGGAAGAAACGCGGAAGGGATACGAGCAGAGTGATGAGGAGAAAGAGTAAATTGGTATGGACAGTCGTGAAGAAGAGACTGAATGATAGTAAGACAGAGAGTTAGGACAAGAAAAGGTATAATGACAAGGGATGATGAAGGGAGATAATATATCAACGGAGGCGAATATAAAAGAGCAGAATACACTCATGAATTTAAAGGAGGAATATGGAGAAGGATTATGTACAAAGAGAGCATGTGACAGCAAAGGAAGCCTGGGTGTAATAACAAAAAAATTGGTGCACTGTAACAAAGAAGAATTTGATGTTAGAAGATACATATGTCAATGAAGCAGTGAAATATAGGAGTGAAAATAATGACGAAGAGAAAGGCCTTATGATAAACAGGCATAGGAGGAAACGTTAAAGTTGCAAAGAAACAGGGTATACGATAGGGAAAGAAGAGCAAGAGAAAAAATACCGGTATTTACAAAGGAAAGTGAGGCTTTTAACAGACAAGGATAAAATAAAATGAACAGATCGCATTATAATATATAAGTTACACATGAAATGGGGTATGCAGTGTAAAAGCAGGGAGGGAAAAAGTACAATGAGAAAGATGTAATTCATGATAAAAGAACAGAAATATACGTAAATCTACAACGAAAAGGGGTACATGAGCCAGTGAAGAGTAAAAGAAAAATAAATAATCCCAAAGTAAACTTTGTGATTTAAGTAAACTTTGTGATCCCAAAGAAAACTGTATAGTACGAGTATAAAGATAAATGAGAAGCGAAGAAAAAAACAAAATTGAAAACGGGGTGAAGACAAACTGTCGCCAGTTAGGTCAGAGCTAGTATGCGAGACTAAGTGCTCCCCAGAACGGTCAGGACAAGTAACAGGCTACCATCAAGATTACATCAACGACATTTTGGATAGCTAGTATAATACCCAGCTCTTGTTCTTGAAATGAAGGTTACATGACTTCTTTTCTTTCTGTTATGTTTTTCCTCCTAACGTTTAGTGGTGTAGTGTGGTCAGAGTCGTCAGATAGGGCGATAGATCGATTACGTAAATGAGACTCAATGCTATCGGCCATGTAGTACGAGTAGGGGTGTGGGCCTTTTGTCTTGAAATATTCTAGACTTCTAGAGCTTAACCTTGGACTCCTACTCTTACAACCAGTAACATAAGACTGCTCTGGCTGTATTATTATCATATATATATTAGCGGTTTGTAGCTACCAAACTATTTTGTTCAGCTTTAGATAGATCTATATTAGTAAAAGGGTTTGTTAGTGTTTTTACCACCCTAATGTTTGAAGTCTCCCTCAAGCTGAATAAAATCGTATGTAGGTGGCTGAAAAATGACAGTCTACCTACAATACCATTTTGACTGCATATGCTTCCTCCACATCCATCCCACCCCAGCGCGCCCACTCACAATGTCAATCTCTGCTTTAATGTGGCAGATTTAATAACGAATGGCTTGATTAACAGCCAGCCTACGTATCTCATACACACAGGTTATTCTTAGTCATATCCTGGCAGTTACCACCTTAATAGCCCATCTCGTCCTTTCCTTTTCACCCATCACACTCATTTCTGCTGTAATGTGGTTTATATCATCAGAATGACTACCTATATGACCAACGTAACTAAAATACTTATATGCACGGAGTATTGCCCTCATCGTGTCCTATCTCACCCCATCCCGCCCACTCATCTTCTCCCGCCTCACCCAGACTTGGAAGGCGTGAATCAACGTATCTCAAAGACCATTGCACTGATGGGTCTTAATTTTGACGCGTGCCTTTCTAAACATGACCTGGCCTGATTAGTGTTGACAGACTAACCTAACAAACATGTTGCAATATCAAACTAAATTAACTAAAAAATGAGAGTTTTGAACTGACAAGCTTCGGTCTTCAGATGAGGGAATTAAATGAAATGGTCTTGAACTGATATAACTCGGACTTGACATGAGTGAAGTGAACTTTGCTGTGTTTACTCTAATTTAGCCTAAAATTACTATCCCTCCATCATTAATACTGGGTTGTAATAGGAAATCAACACTATAAAACTATGCTAGTCTCGAAGAAGTGTTATGGAAAGGATGTAGAACCGTAGTGTTGTCTTTTTCCTCCATCGACTTACACAAAATAAGCTGTTAAAGGGTTAAAATCAAGGCCAGGGGTATGCTATGTTGACCTGAACGGCTTTGACTGAAGCAAAACTAATCTGGTTGGAGCCACTGCTGAAGGGACCTAATTTGACCTGAACGGCCCTTAACAAACCTGAGTTGACTTGGCTTGGCCGAAGTGGATGTGACTGGCCTGGTGGGACCTGAGGCAATATTGACGAATTTGAGTTGCTCTCTGCCTATTTCTCCCATCTTTCCTCTCACATCTTATTGCTTTTTTTTCCTTTACAGGTGGCTTTACATTGAGTGACAAGCCTAATGGTTTCCTGTAAGCCAAGATACCATTTACAACGCTGGGTGGTAACCATATAACCATACGTGCTTCCTAGGTGTCAACAAGTGGGTTGGTGGAGGGTTAGTGCCCCTCCCCGTAAAACAACTAACTCAGAGTCAAATGGCCACCCCTTACGGGATTATGGCGTCTGGCAATAGATAGATAGAATAGAGTTGCTGTGGCCCTAGGCTCGTCAGGGACGTGAACCCGGTGAAATACATGCTTACATTGTCCTCCTGCAGTCCACCGTCCTCCTTTTGAAAGACTGGGAAGTAGTTGAGAGAAGTTTATATATCGGAATCAGTCAATTGAGCGGCCCGGGTATATCGTTGCCACCACATGAAGGCGTCCCTCTCCAGCACCACGATTCTGAGTAGACCTTACAGATCCATAATGACCTTGAATTAACGTGAATTGACCAGTCCGAATCAGATTGGATGGGACGGATATTATGAAGCAAAATTGGACTGAATGGACCAAACTGAACCCAAATGTCTAAGAATGAACCTGGCCCAGACAAAAAATAAACCTGACTTAGAGGTTTAAGAAGGAACCTGACACAGATGTTTAAGAATGAACCTGACCTAGATGTCTAAGAATAAATCTGAGTTTGAACTATATGAAAGACCAGGATGGATCTCAATGACCTGAAGAGACCTGACTGACCCTCGGTAAATCCTACTCACCCCGAATTCGCCTAAGCTTACCTGCTAAGCCAAAATGGATGTGGTTACACTGATTGCCCTGAATAGACGAAGCTGATCTTGGTTGATGTTGCTTTGATTTGACGAAGGAGGCTTGGGTGTGAAAGACCTTACTAAACATAAAATATCCTGAAAGAACTTAAGAAGCTGGTGGGTCTCAACTGATCTTAATAGATAAGAATTAACCTGAACTAACTTTGACAAAAAAAGAAAAAAAAGAATAACGGAAAAAATAACCTGAATTACTGTAACCTTAATGGACAAAAATTCAGACAAAAGTGAACCTGTACTGGCGTTAATAGATTGAAAATATCCAGAACTGACCTAAATAAGTAAAAGTTAACGTAAAGTGACCTTATTAGACAAAAATAAATCTGAACTGACCTTTACAGACAGGAATTAACCGAACTCACTTTGCTAGACAAAAATTAACCTGATTTAACCTAAATGGACAAAATTAACCTGGACTGACCTGAATAGACAAAAGCTAAGCTAAACTGACAAAAACGCACAGTGGTTGCTCTGAGTCTGATATGGCAGCATTTACCTAATTTTCCTAAAAGATTACAAAGTACTCGATTCGCACACCCCTCTCTCTCTCATTTTTTTTTTTTTTTTTTACTTCTGCCTTTCTGATTTCCTATCTACCATCACCATAATTACATGTTTTTCCAGGTAATCGTAACAGGCATAGTGCTGATGGTAAAAACACAAAATAATGTCATAACAAAACCAACAGCAACAGCACCAACACCAACAGTAACAGCAGTAGTAACGTAAACAACATTAGCAAGAACACCAACAAAACAACAACGATAATGATGATAATAATAATAATAATAATAATGATAATAATGATAATAATAATAATAATAATAATAATAATAATAATACAAATTACTTTCTTTCAGGTGCAAGGTGAGTTGATCGAGTCCTGAGCACATGTACCGATACTAAGGTAAGCTTATCTTAGGGTGAAATGGAACCAGAATTTGACAGTGACAAGCCAGTGTACTGAAGAAAAATACTGACAACGGAAAAGATGATAATCCATTTCGACATGATAAAAAATGCAGCGTCAGTATAATATGGGCCAAAAAATAAATTCTGTATTCTATGTTTGGAGAGAATATTTTTAGACTACTCAACGTGGGGTTTGACTGTTGACAGGGACAGGAATAGTTTGGTCTCAGTAGCACCAGTTCGGGGACAGCCCCTGTGATTGAGAAAGCGACAAATAAAATGAAGATTGGCAAGGAAGTTGATAGCTTTGAGGTGGTCACTGGAATGTTGAAGTCTTCAGGTAATATTGGTGGTAGGATGATAGCTGATTTTTCGATGCAATTGTGAGGGAGAATTTGGTACTGGATGACTGGCCGAAGGGTATGATTGTGAATGTTTACATGAGAATGGGAGAGGCACTTGAGCATGATAACTGTCGAGGTCTAAAGTTGTGAGACCATAATTATAGTGGACGTTGACTGAGGGTCATGGGGAGTATGTATATGGAGTGTGTGAAAGTTGATGAGTTGCGGTTTGACTTTATGCCTGGTAGGTGTACAAAAATGTTATGCTTTAAACCAGGTAATTGAGAAGCTTTAGTGGGAAAAAATAGAGAACCCTGCCTAATTATTATTACTCTGGAGAGGACATTTGACAGGACGCCCAAAGAATCTGTGTAGTGAGCAGAGAGGATGGTTGGAGTGAAAAAGTGGCTGGTATGTATGGTAATGAAAATGTACGATGGTTGAAAGGGTGTGTGAAAATGAATGGAGGAGAGCATGGGCACAGCAAGGGGGGCTGGGGAGGAGAGCGAGGGGACCCTCCTCTCTCACCTTTTAAACAGAAAGGATTTAATAGCAAAGTAGTTATTACCTCCGCCAAGGAGGTAATGTTTTCACCCCTGTCCGTTTGTTTGTTTGTTGGTTGGTTGGTTTGTGAGCAAGATTACACAAAAACTACTGGACGGATTTCCACGAAACTTCGGAGAAGAATGGGCCTTGGCCCAGAATAGACTCAATTAAATTTTGGTGTGAATCCGTATAAAGGTGAGGATCCAGGATTTTTTTTTTTTTTTCACTTTAACATTGCAAGATAGGGCACTTTTCGACATTTTTGTAAATTTTTCAGTGAATATTCCATGGATCTTGATGAAAAAAATCAGGCTTATTTAGGATGTTGGTACCTACTATTGTGTACAGTTTGGTGCAGATCCATATAAAATTCTGGATCTAGCGGATTTAAATATGCTTTAATAGGAGGGTAGTCGTTTTCCATATTGGATTAGACTTGACTGAATTAAAAGGAGCTGCATGCTGGGCCTTGGCGGAGGTATGCACTGTAATGAGTGCCATTCTAGTTTAGCCATTTATTTACATTTTTATTTATTCATTCAAGAATTATTAGTTGTTTTCTAGGTTCTTTCCTTTACTGTTCAACATTTGATGCATTCTTTATTGATTGGATACTTTACAAGCGGCTATGTCTCAAGCATAATAAAAAAAAAAAAAAAAAAAAAAAAAGACATTCGGACTGCTCCATAACAAAATACTGACTACATCCCTGGAGCAGAGAGAAAATTATCGGTGAAGTCAGGAGTCTAATACATATAGCTAGACGCTTCGCGTGAGGCAGGGATCAGCACCCTACTGTCCACAGGCCTGACCCGGCCCATAAACCTAATCTGACTGGCCTGCCACTATGCTACACAAATTCGCAAAATATTCATGTTTTTCACTTAACCAGTAAATGAAAAAACAGCAAGTCTAACTGGCTGTTAATCACTATGGCAAACACTAGTTAGTGAGTTTGTAAAAAAAAAAAAAAAAAAAAATGTGTATTCGAACAGACTTCAGCTTATATTAGGAGGCTACGACGTGCTGCACCCAGCACTCAGTAATCCAGCATGACAGATGGGCAAAAATTTTTGCCCAGAGCATTATTTTGGCATATGCGATGAACGATAACATGCATGTGTTATATTTAACTAATGATTATTTAAAAGAAATGCCTTTATGTAAGCTGGTGTGATAATTTTGCCCAAAAGACGATAATTTGCAAATGATTCCCCTCCCCGTCCAACGAGACAATATTGGTGTCCACTCATCAGTTTACCAGTCACTGGTGAGGATAGGCGAGTTTTGTCCGTCAGCTGGCTTGGGTCAGCGGTATGACTACACTGAAATATCTAAGTAAATAGCTGGTACAGTGAATAAATATTTGTTTCATGATAATAGTTTTAATGAAAGATATTTCTTTTGTTTCTAATGTACCGTATTAATTTATAAAAATTATATTCATTATAATTTTAGAAAATACTTTCAATAGTTCAACTACACATGATGATATTTGTTTCAGTGAAAGTATTACCCGTCCCCTTCCCCGAGGGGCTCGGGGATGGGTATTGTTTTCATTCTGTCTATTTGTCAGTCTTTCTGCCTTAACAACTTTACAGGAAAACTACTGGTGCGATTTTGACTAGAATTACAGGGATGATGGGCAATGACCTTCTGATCACTTGATTTAATTTTGAAACAAATTGGGCCAAGGCCCAGGCCGTAGGCCCCAATATGTTGCTATGTCCCCGTCCCACACTGCCACAGGCTCCAACAGCAGTAGTTCTGTATAGGAAGGACGTTGCCCAGTGAGTTGTTCTTCCTACGGTCAGCCTTTCGGTGTACAACAAGACCAGCTGAGGCATTGTAAACAAACACTGGCTACTAGAGTTCACTGTCTTTATTTTCCAGATAATTACACTTAATGCTTTCCAACTTCACTATGTTCACAAGCATCGAAGATACACAAACTGCAATAACATTTCACTGTTTGCCAACAACTCTTCACTATTTTCACGAGTACCGAAAATATACACACTGTACTGCACTGACACTGAACTACACTCAAACTGAGCTCAAAACTGGCTGAACCTGCTCTAATCTCTTCCCCATCCTTATAAAGCTTGCATTCTTCTAGAATTATCTACATTCTACGAGAACAACTGCCAACCTGAAGACATCCAAAACATGCCAGAGCTCTCTTACATTACATAGTGCTGTAGACTGTGTATTATACAAACTTAAACTGAATTACATAATTAAAAATAATAATCACAAATAAGAATATTATTGAGAAAAGAAGCAAAAAAATTAATGCATGACTCACGAAACAATTACGCTTACAAACAGCAGGCAAACTGGCAACTCTGACTCGCACCAGAACCACGGTAAACATCAGGAATCAGTGAGAAACTTCTCAGCTACCTGACTAGCAAATCCCGCTTCTTAACACTGCCCCCTCCCTAGTTCTTTGTCATCCCAACAAAACTACACAGTGTATACAAGCATAATTAATCCTAATGAAACATCTAACTGTACACAAAATAATCCTTCAACTTATCAGGTCTTCTTTTATGCTGCTTCCAATGATGTTCCTGCTCTTCCACACAGTCAACTCCTCCTGGAATGTCTTAGTCCTCTTCCTGATTCACTTCTTCCCTCGGGAAACTGTCACCATCCTCTTGCATTTCAGCTCCATGGTCCTCCTTAACATCCTCGCTGCAGGAGAGCACAATTCCTCGGAGACATCCTAGCTGTACTGTCCTGGTCCATGGTATTGCCACAGACGGTTCATGTGTACCACCTTTGGGCGAGACTTCCTGCCTCCCTGAATCCAATACATTACATCTGATAGGCAGTCCAACACAGTGTAAGGCCCATCCCATGGGCTCTGCAGCTTCGGTGACTGTCCCTTCTTTTGGAGAGGCTTGTATAACCAAACTTGGTCACCATCCCTGAAGCTCACCTCTCTTGCCGTGGCATCATACTTGCACTTCATCACCTCTCCTGAAAACTTAAGGGCTCCTCACACTTGATGATGTACCTCAGCCAGCCTTTCCTTCAGGTGCTTAGCATAGCTGACATAAGACTCAAATTCTAGAGCCCTGGGTAGTGCTTCATGCATGCTTCTGGGATGTGTCTGCTTCACTTTGCAGTTTCAACTCTGCACTATCAAAAGCATTAATGAACTGGTCCCTCAGAGGAATAGCCAGCAGGTAAGTAGCTGCTCCAGGGTACGCCCTGTATGCCATACTCTCCTGGTCATGAGCAAGCTGCCGGAGGGATTCTCCTCGAGCCCGTACACGGCTCCGGAATCTTGCTCTGTAAACCTCAGTCTGGTACATTGTTCCATATCAAAGCTCCAGTACTTCTAGTACGGACTAATAACCATTCCTCTCCTCTACTGACATCTGGCCCAGAATTTCCATTGCAGCACCCTTGAGGCTAGTAGCAAGCTGCACTGCCCTCAGCCTATCATCCCAATCATTCTGGTCAGCAAGTAACTCAGACTTGCACGGTAAGCTTCCCAAGATACTCAACCATCAGATTCCTGAGCTTTCGTTATAATCGGACCCCATTATAGCCATGTATTTCACTTGTTTGTGGCTTAATAACTGGGACATCATAATTAAGTCCAGGACTTAAAACCTCTGCATTCTGATTATTCAACCCTGTAATGCTAGTTTTAGATGCTGAGGATTCGTCAAGATCCACCATACACTGTCTGTTTTTTTTTCATATGCTCCGTGTACACTAACCTGAGGCTCAGCAGTGCCATATTTCTCTACAGCCTCAGTTCTCTCACAGATTATCTTCAAATGGGCATCTACATGTTTGAACATCTACATGCTTCAACTGGTCATCTACATGCTGTCTGCACCACATCACATTATTGCTTGCCTCATACTTCTGCTGCTCTAGCTTGGCGTCTTCTTCCTCTTTAAGCTGTTGCTGTTCCTTCATTTCCCCCGTGAAAGCACCTAGCTGTCCATGCATCCTCAGTTATAATTCCCTCTGTTGCTCCTGCAGTGCCTCCTGAAGCTGTTCATATCATTCTTTCTGTTCTTTGTGCCTCTAACTGTTCACTCTGCACGTGCAATTGTTCTTTGATTTTTTTCATTTTGTGCCTGTAATTGTCCTTCATTCTGTGCTTATAATAGCCTCATGATTGCAGCCAATGACACCTCGTCCTCGTGTCCAGCTCGGGATCTTGATTGCACACCCCCTTGCTCCATGTCGATGATTTGACTCACTGCAGTACTTAATCCACTCTCCTGAATTATGTCTCCATCCCACACTGCCACAGGCAGGAAGGACTTTGCCCTGTGAGTTGTTCTTCCAATAGTCAGCCTTTCGGTGTACAGCAAGACCAGCTGAGGCAGTGTAAATAAACACTGGCTACTATAGTTCACTGTCTTTATTTTCCAAGTAATTACACTTAATGCTTTCCAACATCAACATTTTCACAAGCACTGAAGATCGCAAACTTCAATAACACTTCACTATTTTGACAAGTACGGAAACTATACAGACTGCACTGGCCTGACACTGAACTACACTCAAACTGAGCTGAAAACCGACTGAACTTGCTCAAGTGTCTTCCCCATCCTTATAAAGCTTACATTGTTCTAGAATTACCTACATTCTACGAGAACAACAGTTGCCAGCTCGAAGATATCCAAAACATGCCAGAGCTCTCGTACATTACATAACACTGTAAACTATTTAGCATACAAACTTAACTTGAGTTACATAATTTAACAACATCACAAATAAAACATTACTGAGAAAAAGAGCAAAAAAATTAATGCATAACTCAAGAAACAACTACGCTCACAAACAGCGAGCAAACTGGCAACTCTGACTCGCACCGGAACCACAGTAAACATAGGGAATCAGTGAGAAACTTCTCGGCTACTTAACTGGCAAATCCCGCTTCTTAACACTGGCTTGGGGGGGGGGGGGAAGGTGCACAGTACACTTAGCTGAAAAAGCCAAACGTGGTTGAAAAATGTTAGTGCTGATGCAACTACTGACAGTGATGGGACCGAGAGAGAAATATGTGTGTATACAGTGTGATTATGCTTCTGAAACATGGGCGTTAAAGGAGGAAGATACTCGCCGAATTGAATGTAATTGAATGGGAATGGTGAGGTAAATATGTAGTGTTGCACTATGTGGTAGAACACTATGTCCAGGTGGGAAAAAAAAAAAGCACGCTTTGACATTGAGAGAGCTTATGATGAGCCAGGCATGAGTCGGCTTTGTTGGTTTGGATATGCTTATGAGTAACGGTGTGGAGCACTGTTCAAACCTGAGAATGGAAGGAACACCTTTTGTTGCCGGTACAAGGAAAACGTTGGGGTGAGGAGTTATGAGAATATATCTCTGGGGTAGGGTACATGACCTAGAACAATATTTCAAGCAGCATCAGGTAAAAAAAGAAATTGATCCCTGAAGGCATGAGCACTGCCTTTCAAAATATTCCAATACGTATGTACGGTAATATATCCATGAGGATGCAACATCCGTAGATGTGAAAGGAGAGAAAATTCAACAGAAAGAGACTAACGAACCAGTAAATACCACTAGCACGTAGCCTTAAAAAAACAAAAACAAATCATAGTGTGTCAGAAAGTGATAAAATCCTTGCTGCCATAATACCACCCACTTGTGGAGGTCTGTTTAGTTGCTCACACGCTCTTTACTGCTAACATATTATGTGTCCCGCCCACGTAGAATTGACTGACATTTTTAAAAGGGAGGTAGTATCGCTGGGATTAGCCATAAGTGCTGTAATTTATCCCCGTGTAATTACAATCCCTCGCTGGGAAAATATTAGAAGTCTTTCATAGTGGGTGATAAAATTTAGCCTGTTGGACGCGAGGCCATATTATGGGGCAGTGACAAGAATGGGGCATGCATTGGAACTGCCTAAATTAAATATGTAGAAGGTAAACATATAAGTACTGCACCTGGCTGTTAAAGAAATAGGAGTCCTTATCTCCACATACAGTGACATGTTCTTTTATTGATTTATTCATGCTACTATTAATGTGTGATTTTGCACATGAGAAAAAATGCTAATTTAGATGCATTTGAAGATAAATGTATATGCGCTGCACTTGCCAGTAAAGGATAAACGAAACGTAAACGAACCCCCTAAAGTATGATGAAGTGTTACTTTATTCCTGCTGCTGTGAGATGATTTATATTGCGCATGATAGAAGAAGAAATCCATTATACTGATGTGGTGGATAAACGTACACACCGGACCTGTTAATAAACGATGAAGAAACCTTAATTATCCCCTTCACCCAGAGAACATTATTTTTGTTGCCATTAGATGATTTTCTGTATATAACACTGTAGTACATGAATCTCCTTAATACAGATGTAATAGATAAACATATGTACTAATTATGATTGTAAAATAGAGGCTTCAATTAATCCATCTGATAGGATGGTATTTTTGACGATTTATAACACGAGTGACAGTAAATAATGCCCCTACTTAAATGCAGTAGTTAATTGTATATATTGTACATAATAAAAGACAGCACTTCGCTTTTTACTCATTATTGGGTCATTTGTAGCCAGTGATTAAAGTGATGCATGATTATGGTATATGCATGAGATTAGCATAATTATTGCACATAGTGTTACCAGAACAGCCGTCCATAATAGAACCTTGAAAGTAAATGTATTGTTTTTATTATATTTTTCTTATAACCAGACGATTTTAATAAGCTTAGGAGACACTTCTCGCACTAGTGAGGGTTTAGCTTAAGAGACACTTCATGCTAGTGAGGGTTTTGCTTAGGAGACACTTGTACTGGTGAGCGTAAAGCTTAGGAGACACTTCGTGCTGGTGAGGGTTTAGCTTAGGAGACACTTACCGTACTAGTGAAGGTTTAGCTTAGGGGACACTTCGTACTGGTGAGGTAAGTTTAGCTTAGGAGACACTTACCCTACTAGTGAAGGTTTAGCCTAGGAGACACTTCGTATTAGTGAAGGTTTAGCTTAGGAGTCATTTATTGAACTTGTGTGGATTATATATTGCTTTCCCTGAAGTTAATAATATGGTCTGGAGGTGCAGATAAAAAAAAAAAAAAAAACAGTAGAACACGTCCACTGCTTAAAGGGTTAATACTTCCAGGGTGGCTCGTAAATGGCTCACCACAAGGAACTCACGTGGCAGTATATTATGTGTTGCAGGGACCGCCTTGTGGGTTAGCAAGGACGTGGTTGTAGCATTTGGAATAAGAAATAATGCAGGGTAGATACTGATAACACTAAGCCGTCCACACAGCACAAGAGAAATTAGCCGGCGATGTGAAAGTGAAGCGTTATATAAGGATCCGTCTGCACATAATGCTTGTTAGTGAAGGAAAAAAAGTACCTGAATTTCATGGTACTAAAATAGATCCATTATTTAACTCATACACTCTGGTTGTGAATGAAAGAAGTGACTTGCAAAAGTTTTTAATATTGATTTAGAGCCATTAGTTAGACACAGTACTTTCAGTTAAAAGATGCATCATACTTTTCATGATGGGGACTTTTTTTTTTTTCTCCAAAAAATCGCTGACGAATATATTCACGAGAAAATGAGTAAAAAGGAGCCTGGGTACATTAATATAGATCCATTAATTAACCGTTCATTCCGGTTTCTTATATAATTTGTCTAAGACGATTTTATTTAGCTTACAAAAGAATCTCAGCAGTAAAAGGGTAAATGAAGGCTGTATCTAACCCTTCACCATGAAACAGTCTCCCACATGCAGAACAGAAGCGTCTGGGAGTAGCGAGAATAAAAGAAAATTACGTTCATGTGTATGAGAGAAGAAACACATGTATTGTAATTGTTAATGAAAGATTAGCTCGCCAAATTTTGAAATAATTAGTTTTTTGTATTACACAACAAATTTCACAGGCAGTTTAATTAACAAGGTAATATTTATTGATGAGTACTCCCTACGGTGGTAATGTGCATGAAATTGGTTATTTGTTCTGAAAGAGCGCCATGAGCCCTGCTAATTGCTATAATGTTGCCTCTAGTTAGAAAGGAATTTTATTTTTTTATATATTAGCAGCGAATTACCTACTATGCATGTGGGTCGGTTTTTGTCAGACGATTTTGATATATTGTAGTGAAACCAAGGACACAGAAAGTGTAAAAAACAATCACGATATCGTTTGGTCTAGAATAGAGAACCGTGCATTTTGTTCCAGGTTAGACAAAATACAGTATATTATGCAGTTGATGGTAACTCATCTCGACCAGGGTCTTCAAGGAGAAGTTGTTAGGATACAAAATGTACACTTTGATTGCTGGATATATACTTTTTAGCCGAGTAAGCTTGTTCAGTATCAGCTTTAACGAAAAGCGGTGCCAAGGCACAGCAAATCCGTCCCCTTCAGTTTTTTTAGCGCTGATGCATAAACACAACAGGATATCTAGTCATAGATGCCACATATCAGATTAGGAGAAAATCGGGTGAAAATTGACGATTTTATGCCCATTTGAAATTTTAGGCTCGGCTTACCTAACACTGACCCTACCGCTAACTAGGGGGTGAACCCCCTGATGTACTGAGGCATGATGCAGGATGCAGATTTGACAGATACATCTTTAAGTGTTGGTTTCATGTCAATATGACGATTTTGAAAGGAGTTATGGCGATTTTTTTTTTTTTTTTTTTTTTTTTTTTACCGTTTTGGGGGGCCGATGTGGCCCCAAATTTAGGCAGGTGATCGGAAGTTCATAGCCCATCATTCCTGTAATTTTAGTCAAAATCGCACCAGTAATTTTTCGCGTAAAGTTGTTAACAGACGGACAGACAGACAGAAAAACAGTCAGACAAACCGAGAGAAAACAATACCCGTCCCTGAGCCCCTTCGGGGCGGGGATGGGTAATAAAATACCTTTTGTATGTGTGTGTATGTGTGTGTGTCCGACCCAGGGCAAAGGCTTCAGAGCCTATTTCTCGAGGGCAGTGAGCTATCCCAAGACCCTGTAGTCCTCCCACATCTCCACATGTCACATGTCACCGCACCGGGGCTAACACCCACCGTCCATATTGAATACATGCTAGGGCTGTCTGATACAGGACTAGTGAACAGGTCTTAGCGGAGTACTTTTACATGTCGGCGGGTCTTTAGGTAGATCAGGAAAGTCTGTTTTTATGAAATTCAGATCCTTAACCTGTTCCCTGTCCCAGTCGGGATTCGATCCTGGGTCCATTAGGACTGCAGGCCGCCTCTCTACCGATTCAGCCACCGCCTTTTCCCTGGGTGAGTCCGTAACAGAGAACGAATTACTGAAGACGGTTTTTAGCTCTTTGACTGCAAGAATTTTCCATTAGGGAGCCTGTCTTCACTCATTCATACTGTCTCCAAACTTTTTTTTTTTTTTTTTTTTTTTTTTGGGCATACGAGGGACTTCAAATCGCAGGGGTTAGAGTCCATCTTCACTAATCCCATTCACAACCACAGGGGTTCTAATCTTAAAAAAAGGCGTTTAACAGTCTCAGATTTCCGTGATTTAATCTCGGGTCAATATTATCGTTTGCTGATAGCTGGAATAGCATATTTGAGTTGTCCTGACCATGAGTGTGTTAATCCTGACAGAATCTTAGGCTCCTATGACTCATTCTCAGCGAATTCATGGCTTGCGTTAGCTGGAATACAATACCAGAGTTGTAACGTCCAACAGAGGGATTATTGTCGTAAGAATTCTATCTATCCATAACCAGACGGCATAATGCCGTAAGGGTTGGCCGTTTGACTCTGAGTTAGTTGTTTTACGGGGAGAGGCATTAACCTTCCGCCAACCCACGTGTTGACTCGTAGGGAACACATTGAGTTGGTTATATGGTTACCATCCAGCGTTGTAAATTGTTTCCTGACTTACAGGAAACCTTTTGGCAAGTCACTAGATATAAAGCCACCTGAAAAGGATAGAAAAGTAATAAAAAGTGACAGGAAAGATGTGAGCATTAGGAAGAAAGGAGGACAGACACAGAAAAAGAATGAGGTGAAGGAAGAATTATGCAGCACTACATCAATTGAGTGGATGATGGTCGCCACCACCTACCGTAAGAACTAAAACAAATACTTACATAATTATATAAATAAAAATTCTGGGTTTTGATAATGAGAGTGCTTTAGCCTGGTGCCTACTTTAGCAGCTCCTAATCAAGCTGTGAAAAAAAAAAAAAAAAGTGTCGATATCGTCTTAACCCTGTCACTCAGAGGACCATTTATATTTCATTCATCCAGGCTTCATGCTGTATTCCTTTATTTCCCCTTCTCTAACAGAAGTTCTTCCAGAGTTAAATATAATCGTCGTGATAAAGGAAGAATAACATTAAAACTATGTCATTTTAGTGACGATGTTATGGAAATATTGAAAGTAAATGTAATCATGAAGTACACTGCATGCGTGAAATTTGTGGCGCAAAAATTAATTATATTTTTCGACCTTTTTTTTCATTTTTAAGTCACCTGATATGAAACTAGCCATATGCTCTCGAATGAATGTCCTCTTGAATGCCTCTCTTCTCGCTTACTTTCCTCCACTTTAACTCTCTTCGTTTCCCCTCTGTTTACTCTGTTTATTACTTCCACGCACTCTCTCTCTCTCTCTCTCTCTCTCTCTCTCTCTCTCTCTGCAACAGTTTCTTCCATTCGCATCCCCCACCGCCCCTTTTTTTTGTCATCTCTCTTTAATGTGCCAGGACTTCTCTCGACTGAACATAATCATCCGGAGCTACGCTGATTGCAATTGCTAAGTGTACCAGTAACAGAGAAACGAATTCCTTGAGATGGATTTTTAACTGTTGATTGCTGGATTATCTTTCGGTTGAACTTGATGGATTGGCGTTGGCGTGATGTACCTAAGTAACCACACCTTCATTTATTTAACACTTTTGTAACCTTTTGTAGTGTAGTGTTTACGGATCAAGAGATGGCAAAGATTAAATATATGAGTTACTACAGTTGAAGAGGTTAATATTAGCTCATTTGGCACTGTGTTTAAATCGTGGAAGGTACAGTAGATAGGATTTATTATTCTCATTTTTCTTTATTTTTATAGAGGTTGACTTCTTGGTGGAAGGAGGTCGCTTGCTTCCTTTTACTCTGAATAAACTAAGCGGATTGGCCAAGCTTTGCCAGAGGAGGATCGGTATTTGCTGTGATTTGTTTGACATGTTGAGCTCCTTACAGTTCAGTATCACTTAAGCAGAAAGCAGCCTCCTTCAGAAAGCTCGAAAAAGTCTGACTACCGATACTTAAAATGAATAATAACGATGATGATGATGATGATGATGATGATGATGATGATGATAATAATAATTATAATAATAAATTTTCTTCAATATTAATATCATTAATTTGTGGTAGGTGGGGGCGCTCACCATCCATTCACTCGATGTATTACTGCTCTCGGGTGTCTGCCTTTTCCTCTCCTCCATCCTTCTTTCCTTCCATCCTCTTCTGTCTTTCTTTCTTTCAGTCTTTCCTCGTCCTTCTGCTTACGGGTGACTTTGCACTCCCTCTTCCGTCTTTCCTTCATTCTTTCCTCTTCTTTCTGCACGTGGCTGACTCTACACTGAGTGACAAGCCAAATGCTTTCCTGTACACCAGGAAACCATTTACTACGTTGGATGGTAACCATATAACCAAATTTTGGCGCCTGGAGGTTTAGTGGGTAATTATTGCGCTCCAGTCGGATTGAGCTGGTGAAGGTTTATATACAAGGGGTGGTTGGGGTTTATTGCTCACGTAATGCCACTCAGGGATGAGTGAGGCTGGTCACTCTCATCTTAATGTCAGGACCAACTGCCTAGCCCCGGGCTCCTACGCTCATGGGGCAACTTAGGATTGGATGATGGATGGGTGGATGGATTATTATATTTATTATTATTATTATTATTATTATTATATTATTAAATAAGTAAGTAAATAAATATACAAAAAAATAAACGCTTTCGTCACAACGTGATAACACGCTGCAAGAGTGTATCCCGAACTGATAAGCAGAGTTATTCATTCAGAAAATATAGACTAGATTCTGCTCGAGAAAGCTTTGTTCGCGTCATTCGTGCTAGAACTAAACGAGCCTCTTTAGGCTGCGGATACTTTCAAAAGAAGAGCGTAGTGGCTATTGTTTGCAAGGGTTTCGCTGCAAGATTTCCACAAAGTTCTGTAAACTCGTTCGGAGTTACTGTAGGAAGAATTAAGCATGCAGGACCATCTGGGGAATGCAGTGTCCCTGCCGTACATGTTACATGTTATTTTTTATTCATCGTCTAGGGACGGAGTATTTGACTTTAATCTGAGATCTTTAGCTTTGACCGATTGTTATCAAAGTCGAACTGCTTCATTCTTACCTTACCCAGAAGCCTGCTTCAGAGTTTGGCCCAGGCTGGATCAAAATTGGATTGGCCTTGACCTGTGACGTTGACCTCCGACCCCTTGTTATCAAGGGGTAATTTTTTCATCATTAGTGAACCTGCAATTGTTTCACCAGGTTTTGTCCAAGTCGAGTAAACCGGCAAAAGTTAGAATGCTGTACATTTCACCTGGCCCTGTAATCAAGATTTTTGACGGCTTGTCATGGAATTTGAATAATTTCATCCTTGGTTTACTTTGAACCGTTCCACAAAACTTGATCGGAATTAGATATGGACTGTGTAAGATGCCATTGTGTTGTGATCTTGACGGACCGATTGTTCTCTAAGATAATATGTTAATCCCGTAGCTGACCCTTAGCTGGTCCACCCAGGTTGGTTCACATTAAATAAAAACTGAATAATCTTGTTCACACAGAAACACGTGGGTCGATTACCTTGACCGTTGACTGAGTGTTTTTAAATTCGAATCCCTTCGTGCATACCCTACCCGCAACACTTCGAAGAAAGTTGATTTATATTAAATCAGACAAGTTTAATCATCCTCTGCGGTAGTGTAGTCTTGACCTTTGGCCTGTTGTTCCTAAAAGCAATAGGATATGTCTTGGCTGACCTTCAGCACTTTCAGCAAGTCTGGCTAAAACCAGATCATAACTATTTTCTTTATTAACACATTCAGGCACACATACGGTGCAGACAGACCGACCCTCAGAAAACAATTACACTCTTCGGGCTTCACCTGTGCTGCTGTAAGAAGACAACGTAGTAAAGAGGTTAAGAGTCATTTCGCTGCGTTGTTGATTAATGATTATATATATATATATATATATATATATATATATATATATATATATATATATATATATATATGTGTGTGTGTGTGTGTGTGTGTGTGTGTGTGTGTGTGTGTATCAATATCTGTCTATCTGTCTGTCTGTCTACATCTATATCTATCTGTCTGTCTGTCTATATATATATATATACAGTATAATTTTAATAACAAAACGGAGGAAGGAAAAACAAATGAATAAAAAAAGAAAATAATCTATACACCAGATTACTGGTGTCCTCTGTTCATAAAATTTCTGTAACAGTTAGACTTGAACAGCTGTGGGTTGAAATTTGGAGGGAAACAACTCTGGAGAAGCGAGTTCCAAAGAGATGCAGTACATAGAATGAAAGAATTCTGATAGGCAGAAGTTCTGCAATATGGCTAAGTGACATTCCAGTCATGATTGCTACCAGATGCCCGTGTAGTACGAGGGAAGACATGGAGTGGTGGCACCATGGTCGCAACTTCGTCAGAGCATTTGCCAAAAAAATATCTGTAAAATAATGCAAGGGAGGCAACATTTCATCTTACTTGCATGGGAGATAGTTTATTTGTAATGGCAGGGTTGTTAATAATTCTAACAGCTTTGTTCTGAATTTTGTCTAGTTGTTTTAATGCAACCTCTCCACAACCATTCCACAAGGGTGAGCAATATTCAAGCTGAGAGCGCACATGACTCTTATAAATTATAGCTAACTGCTCACAAGCGAAGAAGTTACGGACTCTGTACATTAAACCAAGTTTCTTTGAAGCGGTTTTAGCAAGTGATCTAACATGAGAGATCCAGTAGAGGGCATTGTTAAGTGAGACGCCAAGAATTTCAATACTTTTGGAGATGGGAATATTAGTAGCACTGAAGGTAATGTACGAATCTGTCTAAATTTGTCTATTAGTTAATTGTATATATTTAGTTTTACTAGCATTAAAAGAGACAAGGTTGTTTTGTCCCCATTCACTGATTGTAGATAGGTCTTATTTATGGAGATGGCTGTACTGAGTTGAGAGGTAGAGATATTAGACTTTGTAAATGGGTGTCTGAGTTTGAATGAAATATGTAGTGTTGAGTCATCTGCGTATGAGTGGATGGGATTGTGGGTGACAGATAAGAGATCATTAATATGAACCAGGAATAGGGTTGGCGCCAGAACTGACCCGTGCGGCACGCCGGCGTTGAGTGAGTGGAAATTGGAATATACATCGTCTTCTTTTACTCTTATTTTTCTGTCACTAAAGATATGAAGAAATCAAAGGAACAAAAGACGTTAGTCCATAGCAAAGGAGTTTGGACAGCAGGGTGCCATACTCTGTCGAAAGCTTTAGAAATATCAAGAGCTACAGCATAAGTTTCTCCATGTAGATCAATTGATTGATGGATGGTATGAGTTAAGAGATTGAGTATGTCAATGGTGGATCTTTCGTGGCGAAAACCATATTGTCTATCACTAATTTAATTGTTGGATTCAAGATGTTTAACAATATGCTTATTAACTAAAGTTTCAAATACCTTACCAAGAGAAGATGTGACAGCTATTGGTCTGTAATCAGAGGGGTCAGAGGAACTTCCATTCTTCGGAATTGGGTGTATATTGGCTTCTTTCCATGAATTTGGGAATAGAGAAGTACGTATGCATAGTCTGAATAATTTAGCTAGAACAGAGACAGGTTCAGGGGAACACTTTTTCAAACCGAAACAATTGGCGGAATTCCATCTGGGCCTGGAGCTTTGTTAGTAGGTAAATTGTCTAGGATGGATTTAACGTATCTTGTCTGCATTTTAAGTGGGGCAATTTCGGGAGAGTCAAGTTCTAGTACTGGGACATAATGGCTGGTATTGTCTATGGTAGAGTTTCTGGCAAATGTACCGGCAAAAATATCCGCTTTCCCACTCGGGTCATTTTGTAATGTTGCCATCTGAAGATTTTAGTGGGGAATGGATGATGACTTGTTAAAGTTATTATTGAAAAGAATTAAGAGTTGACCAGAATATTCTATTGTCATTAGGGCTGTTAAGTAGTTTTGATGCTTGCTTTTGGAGAAAGTTTGATTTAGCTAGATTTAATACAGCTTTTTCATGATTTCTAGCAAATTGAGAGAGTGATTCAGATGTTTTTGATTTTAAGTAAGAGTTATATGCTAATGACTTTTGGGCTGTTGCTCTGGCACAGTTGCCATCAAACCATTTTAGAGAGTTCGATCTTTTAGTGAACTGTTGACTTGGTATGAATAAATCCATACCAGATAGTATTAAGTCACAGATGTGGGACTGGGTAGAATTGGTATCACTAGAGAAGAAAGACTGCCATGGAATGTCAACCAGATAATTTTTACTTCATCCCAGTTTCCCCTATCAAAGTGCCATCGGGTCACCCTGACAGGTTCAGAACGGGGAGGTGTGGGGGGTTTAACTAATAAGGCTTTGATGAGATTGTGGTCCGAGGATCCAAGTGGTGACAGTATCTTTATCCTGTATTGATCTGGATTATTTGTCAAGAATAAATCCATGAGATGGGCATTATGGTCAGGATTATCAGGTATTCTGGTTGGTTGCTTTACCAACTGCGTGTGATTAAACGGTTTTGCAAATTGCTCGCTCTTGACCAGCGTCGTCAGTCCTGGCAGAATGCAATAACCATTCAACATTATGTATGTTAAAATCACCCATAATTATAATTTCAGTGATATATATATATATATATATATATATATATATATATATATATATATATATATATATATATATATATATATATATATATACAGTATATATATATATATATATATATATATATATATATATATATATATATATTTATATATATATACCGTGTATATATATATATATATATATATATATATATATATATATATATATATATATATATATATATATTTTTACAGAACAGAGAAAGATAATGTACACTTTAAGTGAGACTACTAAAAATCACTACTGTCCCGTAAAGTTCCAGGTTCAAAACAAAAGAGTTAGGTAAAATTACAAGTTAAAGTTTAATGCTCAAACTAACAACAAAACATTCAGGACTCATAAGGATAATGTAATGGCAAAAACAGGTTAAATATATGGTTAACTGCAATAGCCTCTATTAACACAAAATTAGCATGAGTAAATTTATCTAAGTCAGCCCTGATGAAATGAAAACACTGGGTAATGCTCAGTTAATGCAAGATAAATAATTACAGATACAAACTATTATTACCACTGGCTGACAAAACGAATTCCACACAATTTACAAAAACTTTCCAGGCCTAAGAATTAACCTTATGCTATACAGTACAAGAACAAAATGCAATAACACTTATACTCAAATCACACAGCTGCTAGATGGTTGGAGACTTCCTGAGAAATTCACCATAATAATAACTGTACAGGGGAGGACAGAGATGTGAACAAAATGAGGAGTAGATCTAAGTGGCAATGATGCAGAGACTGAGCTCATTATATAGGGGCCGGCAGAGCTTGATACAACTTGTAAGAAGGACGCGCAAATGAAGCCATGGGGACAGAGAGTTGACAATCCTGCTCTGAACTCCAGAAATGACGACTTACTCTACTATAACGGTAGAAGGGGGGGACTGAGGCAGAACACGCTCGTGATCAAACATGCAGCAACTGTGCGTTAAAATTACACAAAGGATGATGAAATCATAGGCTATGTAACACCTCCCCACAAAGAAAAAAGAAATTTACAAGGGAAATTTCTTATTACTCTAAAACAATCTGTATATGGCATTACATAACATGCAAAAGACTTTCCTAGTGTTACAAAACATGAGATCTCCCTAGCACGTTCAGTCATAGGTACTTGCCAGTATCCCTTTAACAAATCAAACTTACTTATGTACCTAGCCTTTCCGATCTTGTCTATGCAATCTTCCACACAAGGGAGAGGGTAAGTGTCTGTTTTGGTTATCTGATTAACACGTCTGTAGTCAATGCAAAGCCGCTGTGACCCACCTGGCTTAGGGACTAGAGTGACAGGAGAACTCCACTCGCTCTGATAGGGCTCAATCATCTTGTGGTCCAACAGGTAGCCAAGCTCCTTCTCGATGAGAGGAACTTTCACTGGGTTCACACGGTAAGGAGGCAATTTAATTGGCTTTGCGTCTCCAACATCGACATCATGCATCAACACAGTGGTTCTTCCTGGAGTAGCACGGAACACTCGCGGGTACTCCTGCAGTAATGCCGAAAACTCCTGCCTTTCCTTGGGTGGTAGATGAGAAAGCTTAGTCTGGAGATCATTCATGATATCAGGATTCTTCCCCAAACTATCACTCAGGCTCATGCTGCATGGGAGAGCTTCACTTGCAGACTCGGGTGGAACAGCTACAGTGCAGACTGGATTATTTTCGTCCCGCCTGTGATATAACTTTAGCATGTTGATGTGACATAGTTGCTTGTTCTTTCTACGATCTGGTGTGGCGATGACATAGTTGACATCACTGAGTTTCTTCTCCACGAAATAAGGACCACTAAACTTGGCTTGAAGAGGTTGCCCATGTACTGGTAGCAGAATCAAAACCTGATCTCCTGCCTGAAAGTGGCGCAACCTGGACTTCTTATCATACCAAGTCTTCATCTTCTCCTGAGCAGCTCCTAAATTCTCTCTCGCCAGCTGTAAAGCAGTGGACAGCCGTTCTTTGAACTTCATCACATACTCCAGCAGGTTGACGTCATCTTCCTCCGACAGCCAGCATTCCTTGAAGTAACAAGTGGTCCTCTTACTTCATGGCCAAACAGTAGTTCAAAAGGTGAGAAGCCCAGTGATTCATTTGGAGATTCTCTTGCAGCAAAACAACGAATGGAAGACCTTTATCCCAGTCTTTCTGATGTTCCAAACAGTATTTCTTGAGCATCGATTTGAGTGTTTGATGATATCTCTCCAACGCTCCTTGGGTCTGGGGATGGTAAGCTGAAGACGTGATCTGGGTGATGCCCAACTCTTTCAGAGACTGCTTGAAAACGTTTGACATGAAATTACTTCCCCGGTCGGACTGTACCTCCTTGGGCAGACCAAACTTTGTGAAGAACCCTAGCATTTCCTTAACCACGTTCTTTGCTGAGATGTTTCTAAGTGGAATGGCTTCAGGATAAAGAGTAGCCATATCAATCATCGTCAACACATAAGAAAATCCTGAAGAAGTCTTAGGAAGAGGCCCACAATATCCACCAACACACGGGTGAAAGGCGCCTCAAAAGGAGGAATGGGAACTAGAGGTGCAACCTTTTCGGTCTGATTACACTTCCCCACAACTTGACAGGTGTGACAAGACTTACAATACCAGGAAACATCCCTGAAGATACCTGGCCAAGCATAGAAGTGTTTCAAAATGCGAAATTGCCACCAAGTCTTCCTCACTCCTAAGGTGTCCTTGCCAAACTGGTCAATCATGAGCCACTCTAATGAAGTATCCTGCCTACAAACACGAGGGATGACAACTTGATGTACAACACTCCCATTCACAGTCGGCTGATGCTGTAGGGGGTCTCCACTTCCTCATAAGTAACTCCTGACTTTATATAATAACAAGTACGAAGCACCAGCTGACTCTTCCTCACTGCAAGCAGAGTTAGCCTAGACCTTTCCAACTCAGGGTCAGCAACCTGCAACTCAACCAACTCTTGACGAGACAAATTATCCAACACTACGTGGGGTACTGCCTCATCTGGTGAGTGGTCCAAATTAGCAAGAAAAAGTGTCAGCTAGGATAACATCACCATCATCATTATCCTCTAAATCACTCAGTAACTTTTAGACTTAGCCCTAGTGACACAGCACATGCAGGGAACACATCAGGGACATCACAATCCTGGGACGCAGCCACTGGCTCACTAGAACCCAACTGAGGAGCTGGGCACACTTGGCTTCCACCAATATCATTTCCAAGTAAGAAAGTTACACCTGACATTGGGAGTGTCTCCAACCAACCCAACCATAACAGAACCCATTAACAAAACCAGACTCTAAATCTCCTCTGCACAGAGGGACAGAGAAGTAATTATTCCCTACACCTTGGTAAGATTACAGTTTCATCAGAGGAATTAACATTAGAGCCTAGAACACTGGTCAGCATAAGGGATTGGCAAGCACCTGTATCACGATATATTTTGAACTGATTTCCTGTCATTACTGTCCAGAGGACTGACAAAACCATCAGGACAGGGAAATTAGCACATGAACTCTTGAGAGTGTCACCCACGTTAGCCATTGCTCAAAAGAGGAGCTCCATCATGAGAATTTAAGTTACCCCTCAAAGCAGGTTCAGTTAACTCAGTTAAAGAATTCTGGGGAACTCTCAAGAGTGGACAC